>NC_060126.1:400545833-400848166 GCF_021461395.2 Schistocerca americana | reverse complement strand
ACGGTCTGCGTCTCGGCGAGTGGACGGCACGACGACGTTACTCCGACAGGAACCTCCTCGAATTGGGCAGGATCCCACCTCGACCAGAAATGGCCCCCTGGCCTCTGGCAACGCCGTTTCAGGGCGCCGGCCGGAGTGGCCGAGAGGTTCTAGGCGCTACGTCTGGAACCTCGCGACCGCTACGGTCGCAGGCTCGAATCCTGCGTGATGTCCTTAGGTTAGTTAGGTTTAAGTAGTTGTAAGTCCCATAGTGCTCAGAGCCATTTGAACCATTTGTTTCAGGGCAGAGACTCGGCGGTGGCGCCTCGGAACTAGGGAAGGAACGGCTTGTTGCTACTCGTTGTCAATGGTGCCTCGTCATACCGCTTTGCTGCGCAGTGTCTCTGCGGTGGTTGATACTTATTACGCTGCTCTCAACACTCGACGATACCGCACATCCTTCTATCCAACCGCATCTTCCTCATTTCCTAGTATTCTTATCCGATGGAATCTCCTTAAATTTCCTTTCCTCAGAACTTATGTTTTTATTTCTTTTTTTTTCTTTTATTGCGAATAGGCCATCTGAGGACCACATTCCAATTTTAGTTCTTCGTTCTTTGTTCTTTTCTTTTCTTCCAGTTTGCTTTCAGCTGTTTGCTGTGTTTTTTCTGTCTGTTTTCAGACCATTTCCAATCAGCCTTTTTAGCTACCATGCCTTGCAATCCTTCCATTTTCAAACTTTTTCCCAAAAGGTTTTTCTGCTGTTTATATCTTCTTTTTTATATTGTTTCTTTCTAAATCCTTTTTTACTTCATTCAACCAGCTTCTTGTCGACTTCTTACCCCACAAAAATTTGAAAATCTTATTAGTTAGTCTACTGTCTGCATTCGAAATGAAAGTCAAAAAATCATGTCTTCTTCTTCTCATTACGTTTGAAATATTTTCTATATTCTAGTATAATTCAGCATTACTTCGTAACTTCCATCCTTCTGCTGTGTTCTGTGGTTCTAGTACTTTTCCTTATAATTCATCTTTCTAAAAGTACTTCTAATTTATCTAAATTATAGTTTAATGCCAGGCATTCCCCAGCGTATACGAATTCTGGCTTCGCTTCTGTGTCATAATGCTTTATTTTTGCACTTTTCGATAGGCACTTTTTATTGTAGAGGTCTTTGGTGATACTATACGCTCTCCCCACTCCATGAAGCCGTTCTTCTATCGCAGATTTTTCCAAAGCATTTTCTTTTATCATCTCCCCTAGACATTTAAATTTTTTTACCTCTCTATTTGGTCAATGTGTGTTTTCAGGGATTTTGGAGCATTTTTAGCGTTTATAACAAATTTTGTTCTCCCTGTAGAAATTCTTAAGTCAGTTCTGTCAGTTCTTCCAAGAGATTTATTTGTGTCATAATAGAAGCCACATATTCTGGAAGTATAGCAAAATCATCTGCAAATGCAAGACAGTTGATTTCGATCGTTATCTTCTTCTTTCTAACCTTATAGGAGAGATATTGAGTTCAACAAGTTTTCAATTCCGAATTCTCACTGTTTTCTCTAAACACTATTAAAAGAATTGGGGATAGGTCATCGCCTTGTCGTACACCTGTTTTTGTTTTGAAAGGCTTTGAAATATCTCCCGTAAATTAGTGTTTCACGGATTAGCTTTGACACTTCAGACCTTGCGCCAAATTCTCGAATTATTTTATCTATAGTTTCTCTGTCAACAGAATCAAACAAATCCACAAATATAACTACAATGTCCTTTGAATTAAGTAATCTGTGCCGAATTACTGACTTGAGATTGTAAAATATGTATGTAGAACTGTAAACGTATCCTATCCAAGGCTCGACATACGTTGTGTACCAAGAATAATGGAGATATAACCCTTGTGCGCAATTTCTGGTTAAGCCACCCCACAAGGACAATTATAAATTTAAAAATTACAGGGTCGCCACCAGCCCAAGCCCTTCCTAACAATTAATAAAAGGCCGAACTGGAAATTATCAGTTTAATTTAATTATAAGAATGCAGTTTCTTTTCAAGATGAGCAGCATTGTATGTTGTACATCAGTGAGCTTGTTTAATTACATGTGAATTCCATAATTTTGAGACAGTACGCCGTTCACTTTGATTTTTCCTCCCATTTTTGTTCATCAGAAGCAAGCAGATAAAAAAATCAGGGAATAGAATGTTAATTTGAAAAGTGGCATCAGTGAGAAGGATAAAGGACGCTGAATTATCTTTTATGTAGCACATTTATTTCATGACTGAATTTGATGCACATCCTGTGAATACACATGACTGGTGCCTGAATAAAAAATTTAACTAAATAATTTGCCAAAAAATGGTAGAATAGCGCAATTAAGAAAGGAAAAAACACACAAAAGGGAAGTGGAACACAAGAATTCGATCATTCCATCTACATACCCACGACAGAAATAGTTCAGGGAGATACCTATCACCACTGTGCTCATGCGCTAGCTTGGAAAGAGGTTTATCCGATTCACAAGGTTTGTATAGTTGATATACGAACGGCCGAACTTCAGCACGTGATAAACTTGATTACGAGTTAACTGTTCAGAAATTAGACATTAAACCAAGTCCAAATGCAAGAAATTTTAATGGTGCAATACCAGAATGATTTCCCCGCCACGAAATAAAATTAACTCGGCAAGGCAGAAACCCCCCCAACCGTTTCAACTTACACGTGGTCCGTCCAGAAACAAACCGTTACAAACATTTCCTCCAGGCGCACGAAGAACTGATATTTTACTGAAATTATAACACACGAAACAATTAAACTGGTAATATGAAAACCTATTGCAATGCAGTAGTAGACCAGAAGGATCATCGGTTACCAAACACGAGGTACGAGACGAACACGAAGAGACAGTACCATCTTCCACGAAAACATAGAAAATAAGAACAATAAAAATCACACTCTCTCGAAAACACTATTATTCTCAAGCTCAGCGAAGTTATACTGACTAGCTTTTCCTAAACATATTCACTGCTAGGAATTCCACACCATGATATCCGAAAGGAACAAAGCAACTTCCGCACTACCAATTTCAACCACCATCATCGCCGATGTTTTTAACAAAATAATTATGGCATATTCCGAAAATACATAACTACTCACGCTTCAGTTAAGCTGAAGTACTTAAATATTCCATGAGTTTAACATAGGGAAGTTCTAATTCGACTTACTTCCTATCAGCAGAAACCTTCTGTAGGAGCTACGAAGTGTACTGACCAACCGCTAGCTGCAGAGTGTCCTTTCCCCACCGAGCTTCGCCTAACTAACCCTAAGTTTGTCACCCTGCGCTACCCTCCAAATGAGAAGCAACTATCACCTGCTCCTAGCAGACGACAACCAACTCAGCGTCCCCCACAGAAGAAACCCGAAACTACTCGTAAAAACACTCATCAGTCACATTTACGCACACATAGGGTAGGGTGAAGGGAAAACGTAATAAATACAGTTCATGATTTCCTATGGAACATAAAAAAATCAAACATAATATCATTTTAAAAGCATTAGTTTGATTGCTCAGTCTGTCTGGGAGAGTTAATAAATTAAATCGCAATCAGGCGGTGGACAGAATAAGATGCACAGAATGCAGTGAGACAAGCGTCTTATGAAACGACTCCACAGAGACGTTTCACGGTTTTAGAAAGTATCTATCGTCCGAAACTCAGCTTTCCCTTTTCTGACATGATACAGGGTGTTTCAAGAATGACCGGTATATTTGAAACGGCAATAAAAACTAAACGAGCAGCGATAGAAATACACCGTTTGTTGCAATATGCTTGGGACAACAGTACATTTTCAGGCAGACAAACGTTCGAAATTACAATAGTTACAATTTTCAACAACAGATGGCGCTGCGGTCTGGGAAACACTATAGTACGATATTTTCCACATATCCACCATGCGTAGCAATAATATGGCGTAGTCTCTGAATGAAATTACCCGAAACCTTTGACAACGTGTCTGGCGGAATGGCTTCACATGCAGATGAGATGTACTGCTTCAGCTGTTCAATTGTTTCTGGATTCTGGCGGTACACCTGGTCTTTCAAGTGTCCCCACAGAAAGAAGTCACAGGGGTTCATGTCTGACGAATAGGGAGGCCAATCCACGCCGCCTCCTGTATGTTTCGGATAGCCCAAAGCAATCACACGATCATCGAAATATTCATTCAGGAAATTAAAGACGTCGGCCGTGCGATGTGGCCGGGCACCATCTTGCATAAACCACGAGGTGTTCGCAGTGTCGTCTAAGGCAGTTTGTACAGCCACAAATTCACGAAGAATGTCCAGATAGCGTGATGCAGTAATCGTTTCGGATCTGAAAAATGGGCCAGTGATTCCTTTGGAAGAAATGGCGGCCCAGACCAGTACTTTTTGAAGATGCAGGGACGATGGGACTGCAACATGGGGCTTTTCGGTTCCCCATATGCGCCAGTTCTGTTTATTGACGAAGCCGTCCAGGTAAAAATAAGCTTCGTCAGTAAACCAAATGCTGCCCACATGCATATCGCCGTCATCAATCCTGTGCACTAAATCGTTAGCGAATGTCTCTTGTGCAGCAATGGTAGCGGCGCTGAGGGGTTGCCGCGTTTGAATTTTGTATGGATAGAGGTGTAAACTCTGGCGCATGAGACGATACGTGGACGTTGGCGTCATTTGGACCCCAGCTGCAACACGGCGAACGGAAACCCGAGGCCGCTGTTGGATCACCTGCTGCACTAGCTGCGCGTTGCCCTCTGTGGTTGCCGTATGCGGTCGCCCTACCTTTCCAGCACGTTCATCCGTCACGTTCCCAGTCCGTTGAAATTTTTCAAACAGATCCTTTATTGTATCGCTTTTCGGTCCTTTGGTTACATTAAACCTCCGTTGAAAACTTCGTCTTGTTGCAACAACACTGTGTTCTAGGTGGTGGAATTCCAACACCAGAAAAATCCTCTGTTCTAAGGAATAAACCATGTTGTCTACAGCACACTTGCACGTTGTGAACAGCACACGCTTACAGCAGAAAGACGACGTACAGAATGGCGCACCCACAGACCGCGTTGTCTTCTATATCTTTAACATCACTTGCAGCGCCATCTGTTGTTGAAAATTGTAACTACTGTAATTTCGAAAGTTTGTCCGCCTGAAAATGTACTGTTGTCCCAAGCATATTGCAACAAACGGTGTATTTCTATCGCTGCTCGTTTAGTTTTTATTGCCATTTCAAATATACCGGTCATTTTTGAAACACTCTGTATCCTGAGAGCTATGGATGAAGGGCAACAGGCAGATTCCATATTTCTAGATTTTCGGAAAGTATTTGACATGGCGCTCCATTGTAGGCTGTTAACTAAGGTACAAGCGTGTGGAGTAAGTTCACAGATATGTGAGTGGCTCGAATACTTCTTAAATAATAGAACCCAGTATGTTGTCCTCGACGGCGAGTGTTCATCAGAGACAAGGATATAATCAGGCATGCCCCAGGGAAATGTGATAGGACCGGTGATGTTCTTTTGGCGGACAGGGTGGGCAGTAATCTGCGGAAGATTGCTGATGATACCGTGATGTACGGCAAGGTGTCAAAGTGGAGTGACTGTAGGAACATACAAGACGTCTTAGACAAAATTTCCAGTTTGTGTGATGAATGTGAAAAATGTAAGTTAATGCAGATGAGTAGGAAGATCAAATCTGTAATGTAAATGTAAATTTAGTGTGGCTAGGGCCACCCGTCGGGTTGACCGTCTTTCTATTAGACGCCACTTTGGCAACTTACGGGCCGTTGGGGATGAAATGATGATGATTGGGACTACACAACACCCAGCCCCGGAGTGGAGAAAATCTCCGACCCAGTCGGGAATCGAACCAGGACTCTTAGGATTGACATTCTGTTCCGCTGACCACTCAGCTACCGGGGGCAGACAGCTCTAATGTTGGGATACCGTATTACTAGTGTCCTGGTTGACAAGTCGAGTCGTTTAAATGTTTCAATACGAGCACCTGGGCGTAACGTTGCAAAGCGATATGAGGAGAAACGAGCACTGTGATAGAGAAGGCAAATGGTCGACTGTAGTTTACTGGGAGAATTTTAGGAAAGAGTAATTCACCTGTAAAGGAGACAGCATATAGGACGCTCGTGCGAACTGTTCTTGAGTACTGCTCCAGTGATTGGGATCCGTACGACGTCGGATTGAAGGAAGAGATCGAAGCAATTCAGAGGCGGGCTGCTAGATTTGTTACCGGTAGGTTCGAACAACACATAAGTGTTACTGAGATGTTTCGGGATCTCTAGTAGGCATCCCTGGAGGGAAGACGACGCCCTTTTCGAGATACGGTACTGAGAAAATTTAGAGAGCCGGCATTTGAAGCTGACTGCCGCCAACATACACTGCGCGTAAAGGCGGGTCCACACTGAGCGCGCCGCGCCGCGCTGCGCAAAACGGCCTTGCGCGGCTCTGCGCGCTCAGTGTGGACGGCGAACCGCGCTGCGCCGCGTCGTGCCGCGCCGCGCAGTTTTCCGGCTGTTGTCGGTACATCAGAGGAAGTGGCGCGTTTGCGCGCGCTCACTTTAGATGGGGCTTCGGCTCGCTCCATCTCCAGACCGTGCGCGCGCTCCAAGTAGAACACAGTGCGCGCCCCGGAGCGGCGCGGTGGGGCGCGGACGGCGCACTCCCCTCTGTCAGCGCGGCGCGCTCAGTGTGGACCCGCCTTAAGGGGCTCCGGAAAGGCTCAAAATCATGAAAAGTTCAATTTTTACTATTTTGCGTTTTCTGAATCTGCAGACTATTACCGTTTAATAGATATATAATTTATTCAATTCCGAAGACTACAACTATTTTTAAATTTTTTTTGAAATGTGTTCGACATGGGCGTGACCCACTGTGGCGCTGTTAAACTGTTGTCAAATGGTGTTATTATTAACGTCCGTGTTCATCAGGTACAGTTTAGTGATGTGAGATAAAGTATGTGTTGTGGCTAACCTGTGATGGTTCAATATATATCGCTGGTGTCATTGTCGATTGTTTCATGTTTATTTACTCTGTCGTTATCTCGAAAATATTCGTAATTAATTCTGTTTCTTGAGTCTCTGTTTTGTTGAAGTATAATAATGAGTAAAAGTAAAGTTATTAGAAATCCTCTGAAGGCTTTTAAGAAAAGGAGAAATGTTGGAAAGCCAAAGGTATGTGTTATTACTGTAAACAATAAAGACGATAACCAAGTGAGTGAACCTAACCTCTCAAGTACACCTGCCCATAGCAGTCAAAGTGGGAAAGAAAATACTTCACAGAAGAAGCTTGGTTCAATGAGTGAAAACTATGAATGTTTTATGGGCGAATCGGATGTGAATGAAATATTTGATATGTCGGTTCTCAAAGGAATTTTTTCAAACTGTGTAAGATGTATTCATTATAGTGAAGTTGGTCTGGAACTCTCCATAATAAAGCACGTAGGACTTGCTAGTGAGATACAACTGAAATGTGATAAGTGTTCATACATGACCACCTTTTGGAACAGTGTTGCAGTAACTGCAACTGAAGAAAATGGTAGCAAAATCTACGAACACAACAACGAGCGATGCTTGCTTTAGACAAGGAACGCCTTCGGGCTGCAGACAGGGCTGTAAAGAGTCTAGAAATACAAGCAAGAGTAAACAGGAGGAGGAACAAGAGGAAGCTGGAGGAGGAGTTTGCAGAGGATGAAGATAATCCATCCTATGGACCTGGAATGCACTAAAATGTTAATTCAATCTTTGTCGCTCGATTCCCAAAACTTTTATTTTCTCATTCTAATTACATGTTTTCTAAGGATCTTCCAAACATATTTGTTTCAAACTTTCAGTAAATGTTACACAGTACCTTCTGCATAATTTAACACAGCCTTTTTCCAAAAAACTGTATATTTTTGAATATATAAATAAAAAATTGCAAAAAAATGTTGTGAATTTTCATTACAATTGACAAAAAATCATCTTTAATAACTGAACTAAAATTTTGTAAAATCCGTGTGTTAAGTTGTAGCCCATATTCCAATAAATAATCTGTAAAAAGTTCAACTTCCTACCTCAAATACTTTGTGAGGAAAGACGTAATTTACAAGCGTTGTTTTAACATTGCAAGTATAGGGCGTTCCGGAGCCCCTTAAGGATCACAAAGTTAAGATACGAGAAATTAGGACTCGTACAGGCAGTCGTTTTTCTCTCGCTCTGTTTGCGAGTGGAACAGGAGGGGAAATGACAAATAGTGGTACAGGGTACCCTCCGGCACGTACCGTACTGTGGTTTCCGGAGTATCTACGTAGATGTAGAGTGACCCAGAGAGCATCCCAGAGTGCCCCAGAGAGCTAAAACACTAATCGCTTCTCGGCTTTTGGAAAGATCAATGTGTAGAAATTAGAAATAAATATTTAATAACCCACCCACCTCCCCAGCAGTCGGAACTGCTGCATAATTAATCAATCAATTGATATAATCAACAAAACTGAAAACAACGATGCATGGCTGTGTAAAACACGCAGTTGGCTCATGTTAAATTCAATGCAGTAGCCTCGTAATATAAAGCCACTAGAAGTCGTCAGAACGTGACGTACAAGCCTGCAAGTACTGATAAGAGCTGCGCCATACGTCACACTTCCTGCAGATACTTAGCAGTAGCCAAGGCGCAGCAGGAAGTTCCCTGGGCGTGGCAGGAAGTAGCGCGCAGAAAAACAGCAATGGCGGTGCCGGAAGCAGACTTTTCCAGCGGATCGCGCTTAGTTAAAACTATAGCGCGCTCCCCCCACCAACTTCCCCTCCAGCGCCTGGCGTGCCTCCCCGACGTCGTAACGTAACTGCAGCTGCTAAGTCAACACAGCCATGCAGAAAGACCCACCCACCTCCCCAAGGGTCATAATTTCTAATTTCTACACATTGATCTTGCCAAAAGCCGAGAAGCGATTCTTCTTAGTGTTTTAGCTCTCTGTGGCACTCTGGGATGCTCTCTGGGTCACTCTGGGATGAACTCTGGGTCACTCTGTGATAATATCTGACTGAGTGTGGCAATCTTGTAGCACACATGGTTTTTAATCTTTACTAATTTATTCTTTATTGTTTAATCTTTATTTATTGACCAGTATGTAGTTGTGAACCATCCTTATCTATCTCGTGAGATTTTTTTTTTTTTAAAGTCTACCTCTACCTTACCTAAAAGCTTATCTTTTAAATCTAATTATTAGTTTTCAATTATATATTATCAATCTATGGGTTGCAGGGGTTATGACCCCTGGGGAGGTGGGTTGGTCTTTCTGCATGGCTGTGTTGACTTGCAGCTGCAGTTACGTTACGACGTCGGGGAGGCACGCCAGGCGCTGGAGGGGAAGTTGGTGGGGGGGAAACACCATGCTGCATATTTCAGCGGAGCAAGATGGAAGTGATGTATGTGAGTTATTGGGTAGAATACGGAATAGCAAGCCCAAATAACGGTTAATAATGACACGTACAGTATTGTACACTTAATTATTGTACATATACATACATATTCGAAAATACTGGTATTGCTTCGTTTTGTGTACACCGACGTTACCTGTCCAATCAGTTCTACTAAACACGCCAGGTGGCGGGAGTAGACTGCATGGCTATGTAGAGGCAAGTTGTTTACATTTTTGCTCACTTGTAGTTGCCTTTGCATAAAAGTATAACACGCCACGAAATAAATTGAAAATGACCCCAAAGTGCCAGATTCCTCATTAATCACGGGTAATTATAATGACTTTGTACCAAGAAGGCAATAGTGACTAACAAATAGCAAAGAAACTGATGATTTCCATCAGTGGAGTTGTCGAAACCATACACCGGCATCGAGAAACAGGCTCCTACGGCGATCGTCCTAGCTCAGGAGCACCCAGGAAAACATCAGACCGCCAGGAAAAGTATTTGGTAGTGACCAGTAAACGTACCAGATTAAAAACTGTCCGTGAATTGACTGCTGAACTAAATGCAACGAGGGATACACCGGTGACTGAGTCAACAGTGAGACGACGCCTGGCAGACAACAACCTCCGAGGTTATGTAGCAACAAGGAAACCACTGTCGCGCCCTGTTAACAAGAAGAAAAGGCTTCAGTGGGCTAATACACACCAACATTGGACAGCGGGGGATTGGGAAAGAGTCTTATTCACTGACGTATCCAAGTTCGAAATATTTGGAAGTAAACGCCGTCAATTTGTACGCCGTTTACCCCATAACGCTTGAATACTCAGTGTGTAATTCCAACTGTAAAGCATGGAGGGGGTTCTGTGATGTTATAGGGATCCTTTGGAGGGAATAAAGTTGGAGATTTCGTGAAAATAGATGGAAAAATACACAAAAAGGATTATGATGCCAATCTCCAGCGACATGCTAAGACATCGGTTTGGTCTCGCTTGTGTCAGAACTATGTGAAGTCTCTAGAAGTTCGTAAAATATTGAAAAACATGGAATGGCCGCCCCAATCCCCTGATTGTAACCCAATCGAGCTGCTATGGGATGAACTGGACAGGAGAATCCGAAAACGGGAAATCATGAGTGGGTCACAATTGTGGGAGGTCTTGCAGCAAGAATGGAGATTAATTCCAACTGAAACCTTGGCAAAACTGACACAGCGCTTGCCAAGAGTGTGCAGGGCAGATATGAAAGTAAAGGGTGGCTATTTTGAGAATCTAAAATTTAATTGTTGCATCTTTCTGTGTATTATTTAAGTTTAATAAACATTTGGAAAACAACAAAAATGCATTTTATACTGTATTTCCTTTCCATTGCCTATAATTACCAGGTGTTTCGAAACTTATGGAGGATAGTGCAGATGTATGTTATAAGCATCTTTGAGCCAAATTTCATACTTATGCGTCCGAATGACAGACTGTTAAGGCATTTCGAAAAAGCCCTTTTTTCCCAGAACTTTCACTACAAAAAGATTAACAATAGGTTATATCACTGTACGTTAACCCTGACTCCATCTTTGAATAAGTTACCTCTCGTGATGATGAGCGCCGGCTCGGAAAAGGGCACATGGTAGTTAGTATGAATGCTGACAGATGGCCGTTTGCCGCGACACAGCGCCGACCACATCGTGTGACACGTGTGTCTGCTCCGTGTCAGCCAATGGACAGTGCGCCCACGTGTCAGATGACAAATGGATGCTCTGCCGTACCCGTTCTTCAACTGATATGAGGAACTGGAGTCTCGATTTTACCACTGCTGGCAATTTTTTCGTCTCAAAATGCTGGGCACAATTAGGCTGTCATCCGCTGCTCTCAGAAATTGTTATTTTTCAGCACCTGTATTTACAAAGTGTTTGACAGTCATGATTCTACTTGCCGCTTCGTACGTATGTGTTTAGTTCTCAGAGTAGGTCTGCTGCTTTTCACTTCGCGTGTGTTGACAGCTCTGCTGTCGATGACTATTGACTAGACAGGCTTATTTAACAGCTGCCACACATCCCACACATTAATACAGGGTGATTCAAAAAGAATACCACAACTTTAAAAATGTGTATTTAATGATAGAAACATAATATAACCTTCTGTTATACATCATTGCAATGAGTATTTAAAAAGGTTTTTTTTTTCACTCAAAAACAAGTTCAGAGATGTTCAATATGGCCCCCTCCAGACACACGAGCAATATCAACCCGATACTCCAACTCGTTCCACACTCTCTGTAGCATATCAGGCGTAACAGTTTGGATAGCTGCTGTTATTTCTCGTTTCAAATCATCAATGGTGGCTGGGAGAGGTGGCCGAAACACCATATCCTTAACATACCCCCATAAGAAAACATCGCAGGGGGTAAGATCAGAGCTTCTTGGAGGCCAGTGATGACGTGCTCTGTCACGGGCTGCCTGGCGGCCGATCCATCGCCTCGGGTAGTTGACGTTCAGGTAGTTACGGACAGATAAGTGCCAATGTGGTGGCGCTCCATCCTGCTGAAATATGAATTGTTGTGCTTCTTGTTCGAGCTGAGGGAACAGCCAATTCTCTAACATCTCCAGATACTGTAGTCCAGTTACAGTAGCACCTTCGAAGAAAAAGGGACCAAAAACTTTATTGGCTGAAATGGCGAACAAATGTACAACTAAATGAAACTTTGTAGCTCCCTTAATTCGCCGACAGATAGTGCTTAGCTCTGCCTTTTGTCGTTGCAGAGTTTTAAATTCCTAAAGTTGTGGTATTCTTTTTGAATCACCCTGTATTTTGGTTGTGAGTTTTAAGAAAATAACACCTAAACCATATGACTCCAGAGCCATTGCACTAATACGAGGACAAATGTGCATCCCCCAATTCTGAATTATCACGAGGATACTTGAAATAACGCGGTCCTGCTACAGGACTCTGTACAGATGATGCCATTTTTTAAAATTATTAATTTCCTTCAATTTTTAGTACGGCTTAATCGGAAAGAGTGCTTGTTGCAGCAGTGCCGTGCAGCTGGTGCAGTGGATAGTGTTTTGGGTTAGGATGCAGGAGGTCGAGGGTAATTTGTTTTTATTTGCTAAAGGTAGCGTGTGTGGTACGATACCTGGCACCTTAATCGTTGTATAGCCATTACAGTAGATCTTATACTAAAATGTTTGCATTTATGTACTACACACACATAAATGAATACACAATCTTTTTCGATTGGTCAGCTTTTAAAGAAAGTTTTTGTATGTTGTGGACGCGAACTGTTTCGCACTATTACATTTATTAGTCTCCAATTTTGTTTTTTGTGTACCCTCCTTCAGTAGTCCCATTGACTAATATTGTAAGACGTCGTGTCCTCCTGACTTTCATTGCTTACATATTCCGCCCTCACAATCGTATTCCGCACATCAAGACGCTTCATTCGAACCCAAACTCGATAAGCTGAAGTCAATGTTGTATGAATTCATGTCAACGATATGCAAATAACAAGTAAATCGCAAATACACACCGTGGTTGAAGTACTCGAGGCTGGCGTAAACACACACATTCAAGACACGATGGTCACAGGAGCTTTTAGTTCTGGAGAGGCAAACTGCACGCCAGGAGGCCGGTCCCCTCAGAGGACGAGTCAAGTCAACCTATCTACATCGGCCGGTGACTGCCTGTAGAGCAGACAGCATTTGCCGGAGTGAAAGGCAGAAAGACCCTGTGTTTGGCTTAAAAGCAAATTCCGCTACATTGTGTGGCAGCACCCAACCTACGCATTCTTTACAAACATAGCACGCAGTTTCAGAGGTTTTCACAGGGAGACAGCAAACACCAAACGCCGATGCTACAGATTTGCGGATTGGTCACCTTAAATGAAACGTCATTCTCCCATTTTAGAAGAGCAATGCTGATTGGCAGACGATATTCCTGATGCCTTGAGCTGAAGGAGTAATGGAAGAGACTGAAAGATATACCCCTTCTCTTCTGGTGTGGAGAGGGGCCTGTTCCATTGTCGCTCTTGGAGCAAGAACACGTAACGAGAGTGTGTGCGCTCGTATGTGTACTCAAAGAGAGAGGAACAAGTCTCTCCTCAGTACTTCACTGGGAGAGCACCTCTGTCGAGAGCAAATTGGAGGGCGACTCTATATTGAGTCCTTGCGATTAAGTGTTGTTCACTGTGTTGGCTGCCACACTTATTGTGCGGTGTGAACGGACAGAGTTATAGTTAAACGCCTGTGAGCGAATTTTTGAGTGGCATTGCGGTGGACTGCTTATCTGACCTGTGTACCATGCCAATAGTCAGACTAGGGGCGAATAGGAGTCCTTGACTTCTTCAAGGCGTAGGGAGAGTTTGATTGGCAAAGGTCATTCCAGATAGAACGAGAGTTATCTTATTTGTCAGCAGAGAGCAGCGCAGACAGCAGTCATCGCAGCTTACGGTATTGTGCGCTACAGCTCTTGCGAGCCCCATGTTTCTGCCACGACAGTACACTTCACTGCATTTCACACGTGACAGCCTCGACTGTACCTAGCAACATTTTAACGGATAATTATTCAAGTTGAGTAGGTGCAGCTCTCAGCCATCCTGCCAAGTCAATAACAATCTTAAACTTTTTATAGAAATTTCATTAGCGAATGCTGTCCTGAAGACGTAACTTCACATTCCGAAAAGAACCCGGAAGTAACTTGTTCAGTTCATAACTAAAAGTGCCATTGTGATTTCTCAGAATTTTTGCAAAGTAAATAATAATTTTCCTTAGTTTCATGTTTTTCTTACACTAACTAGCCCTACTCCAGTACCCAAGTATCCCACTAGTTAAGTTAGAAATTTTGTGAATTTTTTGTGTTATTTCCTTATAGCGGATGACTCCAGAAGATATTTATTGCTGAAAAGTTATTCAGGCATTTCTCTTTAGAACGTTAGGAGCGTCTGTCTGACTTCTGTAGTAGTGTGTGGGTGGAAATTGGACCTTGCAGGAGCCACAGGGTAAAGGGTACATCTCAGATTAATCCGTTGCGCAGAATGACAGAATAGCACCCACACACTCACAATACTAACTATTATTCTTACCACGTTTATGTCCATTACATTTAAAATTCAGAGAGTATGTCGTTTAGCGTTACGCTTAAATTTATGAGATCTGAAAGCATGTAAATTAACATATTCATCTTTACACTGATGAACAAGAATTAAGATGTACATTTCCACTGTTGGCAGCAAACAGTACATCACTCTTAAATTTAACTTTCCTCTCATTTTCTAAAACCTGAACATAGCTCAGGTAATAATTGACACCACGCAATTGTGGGTAGGATCCAAACTGACTCTCTAAATTATCAGATTGAAATTTGGATGGCAGAATATAATCCATCTGATATTTGTCAAATAAGTAGGGAATCAGTTCCAGGAAGCGTTCTGTAGTCAAAATTCAAGGCTGAAATGTTTGTGCAGTTAAAGCAACATTTGATGGGACAGACTGACTCCAAATTTTAAGCCAGTGGAGCATAGCATTTAAAAACTTCGACTAATTAACAGAGGTGATTCTTACAGCTTCTCTGCATGGATCATTGAACCTTTGGCCTTCAAATACACTTTTAACGTTACAATTTTCCATCAGTTTACTATTATTTGAAGGAAGATAGCAATCTAATTCATCCTGCTGAAAATAACACTTATGCGTTTCAGTACTCTCTCGAATAGCCTTTTCATGCTGTCTTCTTCTGTACTTTCTTGAGGCACAGGTTTTGAACAGTACGATTGTGTGTTTGAAAAAATTGTGGGCACAGCACCATCTGTCAGTTTAGGAATTACTCTTGGAAAAAAATTTTAATTCTCCCTTATCCATAATTTTGTTCACTCTAATTACATCCGACTCATCGAAATGTTTTACGCAAACACTTGTTTGTTTCACTTTGGAAAAGTCAATTGGAATGTGCCTAAGCCAAACATTACGACAATCTTCACCCTATGGCAATGAAAATATTGTTGTTCTGTCAGTTTCCGTTTTCTAATTGGATCTGCATGCACAGACTTTCGCAGCATTTCAAAATTTCTGTTAATCTGGAAATAAAATGAAACGCGTATTAATATCTCTTGCAAGTAACTATCGCGATGTTTGTTCAAGGTTTATTTTACTGCTACCTCGCGACGGTAACTTCAGAACTTTAAATGCAGAGAATTTCGACTTTTACTTACCTCATATATACATATAAGAGGAGAGGAGAGAAGTTTGCTCAATTTTATCGGCTGATGTTGGTGTGTAACCTATGCCTCAACTTGTAATCATAAATTAACGTAGTTAATATGACGCAAAAAGAAGAAATTCCGGAGAAAGAAGAAATTCCGCTCTCCTGCTGCCTAAGATTCATGTTTCTTATTTCTGAGGTTCTGTAAGTTACATGTAAGTTAAACTCTGAATCCGAAGTAGTTGAATAATTGATGTTACTATCATCTGTACTGCTATGTCTTATTTCAATTCATCAATTCGCGAAGGCCTTTTCACAAACATTGTGTTTTTAGAATTTTACTTCAGGCTTAAAACAGGAGAGGTTGGTGACGAATTGTTGGACGGTAAACGACCGAATAACATCGCGTGTTCTCGGGCATATTTCTTTAAATGAAAGTAAAGCGTCTCTGAGATACTTGTACCAATCAGTTTTCAATAGCTTACGTAACATTTTCCGTAAAAATAGTAATACGTTGATCGGTTACCCGCCATCCGACAAGCGGTTCACTAATTTGCTCAGTGGTCTGATACGTGCCTTTGAGATAAAAATGTGCTAATTGCATGTTATTTGTCTCTTCTTAAATGAGCTTAAACTATGAACCGCTACTCTGGCCCCCATCTTCAATGAATCTTAGTTAACCATAAAAAGCATAGGCTTTTATTTAAAAAAAAAGAGATTTACTTCTAAATAACAAACATGTGCACAATATTTGGCTTCGATAACTAAGCTGCACTTGACATACATGGGCATTTTCAGTCACCAAGTTAAAAAACTGGCTTGTTGGCAAAAGATTATGAAGACGACCACAGAGAATGAAGTGCCGGAAACAGAATTGCTTATCACAGTGGGATCACTTCACGAATGCCTGCATGAAGCAGTCTTCGGAGACACAATGCGTTTGAATATAAAAAGTACGTTCGAGCGGTGTTTGAAACTTTTCTGGTCTGTAGTCATCGTATCCAGCTACAGTCCAGGAGTACCGAACAAAGTCTGCGAAGGATGGAGAACAGGATTGATTGCGTAGAATACACATCAGCAACGACATTGAATCCCTCGACGATGGTGTGAAGTGATAGTCGTTAAGGATATTTGATTTTCAATCCTCTTCTGCACCGCCATTAACTGTCGGAAGAATAGCTCATCAAGCCGCTGAATGAAAGGTGTGCACCCAAGAGGTATGGTTGTGACTGTATATAACATGTTTTGCGGTCTGAAAGCATCGATATGAGTCCTGTCACGATATGTCTCGAGCTAATCAGTAAGAAGAAGAGACTCTTTCGCTGCATATGGAAGTAGACATCTTGAAAGAATTGCGTCAGGATTTGTTTTGTAATTAGGCCGGATTTCGAGGCAACTTGAATTTCATTCCACTACTCGCACTCCAAACTGAATTCTAGGTCCCTGTAAATTACCAGCATCTTTGGAAACGCGTATCCACTTCCAGAATGAGATTTTCACTCTGCAGCGGAGAGTGCGCTGATATGAAACTTCCTAGCAGATTAAAACTGTGTGCCCGACAGAGACTCACGCCCGGTCCTCACAATTTCTGCCAGGAAGTTTCATATCAGCGCACACTCCGCTGCAGAGTGAAAATCTCATTCTGGAAACATCCCCCAGGCTGTGGCTAAGCCATGTCTCCGCAGTATCCTTTCTTTCAGGAGTGCTAGTTTTGCAAGGTTCGCAGGAGAGCTTCTGTAAAGTTTGGGAGGTAGGAGACGAGATACTGGTAGAACTAAAGCTGTGAGGACCGGGCGTGAGTCGTGCTTCGGTAGCTCAGATGATAGAGCACTTGCCCACGAAAGGCAAAGGTCCCGAGTTCGAGTCTCGGTCGGGCACACAGTTTTAATCTGCCAGGAAGTTTCATATCAGCGCACACTCCGCTGCAGAGTGAAAATCTCATTCTGGAAACATCCCCCAGTCTGTGGCTAAGCCATGTCTCCGCAGTATCCTTTCTTTCAGGAGTGCTAGTTCTGCAAGTTTCGCAGGAGAGCTTCTGTAAAGTTTGGAAGGTAGGAGACGAGATACTGGCAGGAGTAAAGCTGTGAGGACCGGACGTGAGTCGTGCTTCGGTAGCTCAGATGGTAGAGCACTTGCCCGCGAAAGGCAAAGGTCGCGTATCCACTTGTTGGCGCAACAAGGTGGATGGTGTAAGTATGAGTTGTTGTAGCATGGTCACTCCGCACCGAAGTTCTTAACGACTTCTCGTCCTTGCAATGCGGAGTTCGCAATCAGTGAGGTTCTCGTATACCACCTTGATCGGTATAATAAATCTGTGTACGTTCCACGGCGCTCATTAAGGTCACTACCTCCTTGCGAAACTCGTCACATCTTTCATTCGCGTCACCATCTATATTGCAGGCTTTAAGGTAACTTGCCAGTGAACGGCTGAAAAAACAGTAAGAATTTTCATCAAGTTTATGAGGGTCTAACAACATAAAGTAAACTCTGAATACAAAGAAATTTTAGGACAATGAAAGTGTTTTAAGGATGACGATTTTGGTACAAGAATAATCAGAATAGCTTTGATATAAACTTTATTATATAAACATTTATGCGGGTCAGTAATTTAAATTTTTTCCTGCCAGTCCTCGTTTGAAGTCTATAGACTTATTAACTACTTTTCTTAGATGCTTAAAACTTTGTGCACAGATTTATGACATTGTTATCTAAAAAGTAGACTATAATCAAATGATTTCAATCAATAGTTTTTATACGACAAATACATGAATTAGACAATCAAAATTAAGGTAATTTTTTATAATCACAAGGGTACATTTTTCCTCCTGGTGATAGTAAGCTGGTGTCTGTAGACCACTTTTCTCCAAATGGTAACCTGAAATATCACAAAGAATTTCAGATCTCTAGCACAAATAGTTATGTTTATTTTATGCAAAAAAAAGGGTCAGAAAATTTGATTCGTGGGAAATTCAGTTTAAAGATACATTTCATCTGTTACTCACCTCTGTTGTTCTTAAAACCCTCCATTTGCATAATATTCTTAGTTTGTGTATTCCTCATCGTCTATGTTCCTTTTCTTGCTCCTCTTTGCTATTCTGGCCTCTTTAGTTGCCTCAAGAACCCATTTTTCGCCTTCGGCCACTCTCAAGGAATCAATTACCAGCAGTGCTTGTCTCATACTGAAACCAGGAATTAGTCCCAACAACTCTAAAACATCACATCTGCTAACTGCTCCATCATGAAAGCAAATAACTGCATCTAATACACCTAATCTCATGGTATTGAAACCAACAAACACAGTTTTAGGCAGGTGATCCCATATCATATTGTTGAAACATTCATTAACATTTTGTGTCTTCCCATGTAAGCACCGTGACAATAGTTTAGTGTCACTTAGGTTCTTGTATATGGGCTTAATTGCTTCCAGTACCTCAAATGGCAGGGAGTGATGATGTGCATAAGGCTCACCATTCGCTATTGCTTTTTTGTATCCACACCATGTGTCTACAACACTGTCGCAGAGAGCATACTGTGGATGGTCATCCGCAGAAGCTTTATGGAAAAAGGTAGCCCATACTGCTTTCTTCATGGCCTCAGTATTGTCTCGATTCCTTCTTATGTCAAAACCATAACAGAGCTGTAGTTTGTCCACCTCTTCCTTAGTAAGACGACGTCGACCACCAATTAGTTTGTCATCACTGAGCTTTCTCCCCTTCATATCATTTACTAGCTTACGTAAACGTGTGTCCAGCCTCTTTTGGACATGACAAACACACTCTAACTGTTCAATTTTTAAGTTCTTCCATTAGGCACATTTTCCAACACATTTGCAAACCCTTTGGAGTCCAAGGCCGCATACCGACATATGTTTAAATTTGTTTTTAAAGATGTTCTCGATATCCGAATCGATTCATTTAACCACCATTTTGATCACAAAACTCTAAATATTGATTTAAGACGGAAAAAAAATTCGAATTTTTGAAGCATATTCACTAGCAAGTGACCTTAATGGTTACACATTTCATTATTGCTCGTGAGCCAAGATGGTGTCTCAGTTTAAACCTTGCAACCCATCGGTGAATAGGTCCAGTGAATCGAATCAGTTCTATTTCTCGGGCGTTTTCTAAACCCCAGGCACGAACAGCCCTATAGCGGACATTAGTGCCTAGAACAACCTGAACTTTTCAGCTGCGTAATCACCAAGCACGTGAGGTTTGGAGCGCTGGCCTTCCTCCCCTCCCTCTACCACGTGACGTAAATATCGTAGATGATGTATGTCTTGCACCATACAACATCGTTTCTGTACTGAAATAAAGCTTAGTTTTTTAGTTTTCCCAGAAACTTGGAATGTAATTATCTCCTTCACCTTTTCCAAAGATATAACCCCCCAATTATTCCTCTTCGATGGGCTTGGTACATGAGCATACGACTGGTTTTCATCACTTCGTAACAGCTCCTCGTCTCTTTCGGGTTCTGCGTGATCCATAAATTTTTCACAATCAGACAAAACTCCTTCTGGGTACTCATATTCTTCAGTATAGTCTATTGTACACTCCTGGAAATGGAAAAAAGAACACATTGACACCGGTGTGTCAGACCCACCATACTTGCTCCGGACACTGCGAGAGGGCTGTACAAGCAATGATCACACGCACGGCACAGCGGACACACCAGGAACCGCGGTGCTGGCCGTCGAATGGCGCTAGCTGCGCAGCATTCGTGCACCGCCGCCGTCAGTGTCAGCCAGTTTGCCGTGGCATACGGAGCTCCATCGCAGTCTTTAACACTGGTAGCATGCCGCGACAGCGTGGACGTGAACCGTATGTGCAGTTGACGGACTTTGAGCGAGGACGTATAGTGGGCATGCGGGAGGCCGGGTGGACGTACCGCCGAATTGCTCAACACGTGGGGCGTGAGGTCTCCACAGTACATCGATGTTGTCGCCAGTGGTCGGCGGAAGGTGCACGTGCCCGTCGACCTGGGACCGGACCGCAGCGACGCACGGATGCACGCCAAGACCGTAGGATCCTACGCAGTGCCGTAGGGGACCGCACCGCCACTTCCCAGCAAATTAGGGACACTGTTGCTCCTGGGGTATCGGCGAGGACCATTCGCAACCGTCTCCATGAAGCTGGGCTACGGTCCCGCACACCGTTAGGCCGTCTTCCGCTCACGCCCCAACATCGTGCAGCCCGCCTCCAGTGGTGTCGCGACAGGCGTGAATGGAGGGACGAATGGAGACGTGTCGTCTTCAGCGATGAGAGTCGCTTCTGCCTTGGTGCCAATGATGGTCGTATACGTGTTTGGCGCCGTGCAGGTGAGCGCCACAATCAGGACTGCATACGACCAAGGCACACAGGGCCAACACCCGGCATCATGGTGTGGGGAGCGATCTCCTACAATGGCCGTACACCACTGGTGATCGTCGAGGGGACACTGAATAGTGCACGGTACATCCAAACCGTCATCGAACCCATCGTTCTACCATTCCTAGACCGGCAAGGGAACTTGCTGTTCCAACAGGACAACGCACGTCCGCATGTATCCCGTGCCACCCAACGTGCTCTAGAAGATGTAAGTCAACTACCCTGGCCAGCAAGATCTCCGGATCTGTCCCCCATTGAGCATGTTTGGGACTGGATGAAGCGTCGTCTCACGCGGTCTGCATGTCCAGCACGAACGCTGGTCCAACTGAGGCGCCAGGTGGAAATGGCATGGCAAGCCGTTCCACAGGACTACATCCAGCATCTCTACGATCGTGTCCATGGGAGAATAGCAGCCTGCATTGCTGCGAAAGGTGGATATACACTGTACTAGTGCCGACATTGTGCATGCTCTGTTGCCTGTGTCTATGTGCCTGTGGTTCTGTCAGTGTGATCATGTGATGTATCTGACCCCAGGAATGTGTCAATAAAGTTTCCCCTTCCTGGGACAATGAATTCACGGTGTTCTTATTTCAATTTCCAGGAGTGTATTTTCGTGATGTATATTATTACAATTGGTTGCCACTGTTTTGTCTGTTGTTGTTGTGGTCTTCAGTCCTGAGACTGGTTTGATGCAACTCTCCATGCTACTCTATCCTGTGCAAGCTTCATCTCCCAGTACTTACTGCAACCTACATCCTTCTGAATCTGCTTAGTGTATTCATCTCTTGGTTTTCCTCTACGATTTTTACACTCCATGATACCCTCCAATGCTAAATTTGTGATTCCTTGATGCCTCAGAATGTGTAATACTAACAGGTCTCTACATCTCTTCAAGTTGTGCCACAAACTCCCTCTTCTCCCCAATTCTATTCAATACCTCCTCATTAGTAATGTGATCTACCCATTTAATCTTCAGCATTCTTCTGTAGCACCACATTTCGAAAGCGTCTATTCTCTTCTTGCCTAAACTATTTATCGTCCACGTTTCATGTCCATAGATGGCTACACTCCATACAAACACTTTCAGAAACGACTTCCTGACACTTAAATCAATACTCGATGTTAACAAATTTCTCTTCTTCAGAAACGCTTTCCTTGCCATTGCCAGTCTACATTTTATATCCTCTCTACTTCGACCATCATCAGTTATTTTGCTCCCCAAGTAGCAAAACTCCTTTACTACTTTAGGTGTCTCATTTCCTAATCTAATTCCCTCAGCATCACCCGACTTAATTCGACTACATTCCGTTATCCTCGTTTTGCTTTTGTTGATGTTCATCTTACATCCTCCTTTCAAGACACTGTCCATTCCGTTCAACTGCTCTTCCAAGTCCTTTGTTGTCTCTGACAGAATTACAATGTCATCGGCGAACCTCAAAGCTTTTATTTCTTCTCCATTGATTTTAATACCTACTCCGATCTTTTCTTTTGTTTCCTTTACTGCTTGCTCAATATACAGATTGAATAGCATCGGGGAGAGGCTACAACCCTGTGTCACTCCCTTCCCAACCACTGCTTCCCTTTCATGCCCCTCGACTCTTATAACTGCCATCTGCTTTCTGTACAAATTGTAAATAGCCTTTCGCTCCCTGTGTTTTACCCCTGCCACCTTTAGAATTTGAAAGAGAGTATTCCAGTCAACATTGTCAAAAGCTTTCTCTAAGTCTACAAATGCTAGAAATGTAGGTTTGCCTTTCCTTAATCTAGCTTCTAAGATAAGTCGTAGGGTCAATATTGCCTCACGTGTTCCAACATTTCTACGGAATCCAAACTGATCTTCCCCGAGGTCGGCTTCTACCAGTTTTTCCATTCGTCTGTAAAGAATTCGCGTTAGTATTTTGCAGCTGAGTTATTAAACTGATGGTTCGGTAATTTTCACATCTGTCAACACCTGCTTTCTTTGGGATTGGAATTATTATATTCTTCTTGAAGTCTGAGGGTATTTCGCCTGTCTCACACATCTTGCTCACCAGATGGTAGAGTTTTGACAGAACTGGCTCTCCCAAGGCTGTCAGTAGTTCTGATGGTATGTTGTCTACTCCCGGGGCCTTGTTTCGACTTAGGTCTTTCAGTGCTCTGTCAAACTCTTCACGCAGTATCATATCTCCTATTTCATCTTCATCTACATCCTCTTCCATTTCCATAATATTGTCCTCAAGAACATCGCCCCTGTATAGACCCTCTATATACTCCTTCCACCTTTCTGCTTTCCCTTCTTTGCTTAGAATTGGCTTTCCGTCTGAGCTCTTGATATTCATGCAAGTGGTTCTCTTTTCTCCAAAGGTCTGTTTAATTTTCCCATAGGCAGTATCTATCTTACGCCTTGTGAGATAAGCCCTTACATCCTTACATTTGTCCTCTAGCCATTTTGCACTTCCTGTCGATCTCATTTTTAAGAAGTTTGTATTCTTTTTGCCTGATTCATTGACTGCATTTTTATTTTCTCTCATTTCATCAATTAAATTCAATATTTCTTCTGTTACCCAAGGATTTCTACTAGCCCTCGTCTTTTTACCTACTTGATCCTCTGCTGCCTTCTCTACTTCATCCCTCAGAGCTACCCATTCTTCTTCTACTGTATTTCTTTCCCCCATTCCTGTCAATTGTTCCCTTATGCTCTCCCTGAAACTCTGTACAACCTCTGGTTCTTTCAGTTTATCCAGATCCCATCTCCTTAAATTCCCATCTTTCTGCAGTTTCTTCAGTTTTAATCTACACTGTTTTGTCTATCACACTGATTATAAATGCAGTTGCATTTATCTCATTTACTGTGACTTCTGTGGAACTTCTTTTGTAATTGTAATGGCTAACAATCATGCTCACTGTATTTGCAGGATTCATTATCACTCGATTACGTAGAAGTGAGAGTAACGTGACGCGCTACGAAATCGGTAACACCACGGACGGGCGGATGAACTGCCGAGGTTGAAGCAATACAGACGGGGGTCACTGTTATACTGGTTTCCTTGCTCTGACGTGTAATGTCAGTGTGGTCCCCCTAGATGTCGCGTCGGACACTTTGTCAGGTGACGTTCGCTAAGGCGCGGCGTTTTGACTGGAGCGTACACTTCAAATAACTATATTAGCTAGAGGAACACTGTTAACGACGACTGTAGTTACTAAAGTCACAATATCACGTTAGGTATGGTCCACTGTGAGAGGAATATCGCATCTTCATAGCTTACAGACTAATGGGCGATGGCACTTAGTTCATACATTATTGTAATCAGGACCCAAAGCGTATTCATAAAACCACAACTGAACTGCAATTGTGATCGCTGCTTGAGCTAATTACCTTGTGAGTCTGTGTGGTCGTTTCATCCCATATCCCTCCAGAGTTCTACATCCAGGTATTTGCATGAGTTACCGAATCCAGTTGTGACTCACTGAAATTGTAGTCATAGGAACGGCATTTTTTCAGTTTTGTGAAATGCAGAGTTTTATATTTCTGAACAGTTAAAGCAAGCTGTCAACCTCGGCACCACTTTGAGCTCTTATCAAGACATGACTCAATATTTGTGCAACTTTTTCAGACAGTTCTTCATTAAGGATAATTGCATCATTTGTGAAAAGTCTTTGGTTACTGGTAATATTGTCTGCAAGGTCGTTAATACACGAATACAACTTGAACAGTAAGGGTCCCAACTCACTGGGGCTCACCTGAAATTATTTCTACATCTGTCGATGACTTCCAGTCCACAATAACACGCCGCGTACTCCTACCAACAAATCTTGAATCTAGTGACAAATTGCCCTCAATACCCAAAGGGCCGTAACTTTTACAATAAATGTAGCTGTGGTACTGAGTAAAACCCTTCTCCGAAATCGAGAAATATTGCATCTACCTGTCTGTTTTGTTCCATGTAAGGAGAGTGTGGTGTGCATACTGTAAGACCTTCGGTACACATACCATCAGATTATTTGACTTGTCGCTCTAACGAAGTAGGCGAGTGTCAGCAATATGTCTCGTGGTCTTATCGTGGCATGTTTATCTTCTGCCGTTAGGTCAGACGATAGAAATGCCACTTGCACACTTAGAGTAGCAGATTGACAGAACTTGATTAATTTTCGCACACATTTATTAAAATAATGCTATTTACGATTGACAATCTGAAGTTCCTTTGGGTCTTGGTATGTTAATCTTATTCTCACACCTCTGATACTTGACAAAGTGTCTATACATTTATCTTCATGGCTATGTACAGGAATATGATAATCTTATTAGGCGCAGACTGAAACTTGACTACAGACTGATGCAGACTGATGCAGACTACTGCATACTGACTAATTGGAGGTCTGTACACTCGTTATAATACCTCGTGCGTTCAGGTATCGCTGTTCAAAATGGTTCAAATGGCTCTGAGCACTATGGGACTCAACTGCTGAGGTCATAGTCCCCTAGAACTTAGAACTAGTTAAACCTAACTAACCTAAGGACATCACAAACATCCATGCCCGAGGCAGGATTCGTACCTGCGACCATAGCGGTCTTGCGGTTCCAGACTGCAGCGCCTTTAACTGCACGGCCACTTCGGCCGGCGATATCAATGTGCGAGTGCGATCTGCGAGAAGAAAAGGTTCTACGTTAGCAGCAATCTCATTGGTTGCGTTACATATTAATACGCGGATCGGCGGAAGCAGAATTTGGTCCGTCTCTATGGCAGCGCCATCTCGTAGTGCGGAGATGGAGGAGCGCTGCGCCTGCATTGTTGTGCTTATCGGGGCGCGCTCTAGTGGGAAAGTTGTGTACGCGCTGACTACGCGGAACTACGTACACAACAGAGAGAAATGTGCGAGCTGTTGGAAGTTACATTTTAAGCACATTCTCGTAGATCAGTCATCAGGCTAGCAATTAAACAGTGGAATACCTTGCCTTTCGTTACCTTTACTTCTCATGTTACATTGCTCTCCAAGAGACACCTCAAATTCAACACAATCTTGTCTGTTTACAAGCCACAAGACTTCGAATAAAACATTGAAGCTTTCAATAGCTACCTTCACCACCGACATCAGGAGTAAAAACAACTCACTGCCGGGGCTGTGTTTGGGTTACATAGTCGCGATAGCAGCGTCTGGAACCTTCCAGAGATGGCTGAAGTGCCGCATACGCGGGAGGTAATTTGGGCAGCTGCAGCACATCGCGGGATCGAGGCCCATTCGATAGACAGGCTGCGGTCCATTTTCGTGACGTCAGCAATTTGGGCCGGCCTCATGGCTCACGAGATCGGCTGTGCCGAAGTTTGTTACTGTGGTTGTGATTAATGGTTGCTGCTTGCTGTAGCGATCACTTCAGTCATCTGCCGGTGGCAGATTATGGTTGAAGTGATCGCTACAGCAAGCAGAAATCTACAGATACCAATATTTGAATGTTGGGCCCTATTTTCACCACAACCGATGTGGAACCTTCCTACACTTCGGTCAGGGCTGTGAGGACGGCATAGTAAATAGACGAAATTGGTGGCCAAATAAAATAAGTTTGGATAGACAGGCTGCGGCCCATTTTCGTGACGTCAGCAATTTGGGCCGGCCTCATGGCTCACAAGATCGGCCGTGCCGAAGTTTGTTACTGTGGTTGTGATTAATGGTTGCTGTTTGCTCTAACGATCACTTCAGTCATCTGCCGGTGGTAGATGATGGTTGAAGTGATCGCTACAGCAAGCAGAAATCTACAGATACCAATATTTGAATGTTGGGCCCTATTTTCACCACAACCGATGTGGAACCTCCCTACACTTCGGTCAGGGCTGTGAGGACGGCGTAGTAAATAGACGAAATTGGTGGCCAAATAAAATAAGTTTGGAAATCAGATGACTGAAAGGTGTTTGATTTGTCATCGTGTAGCGAGCCCCGAGTCCCGCAACCATCCTTGCAAAGATGAAGATCCAGAGGCCTGGGGATCCTTTGGTTCTTAGTCATGTGGAGGATCTCAACCAGAGGCTCCGTCGATTCTGTGACACTCATGGCTACTGATTTCTGGACATGCATTGTGACGTGAAGAGTTGTAGGACTCCCCTTGCTAGGTCAGGGGTGCACTACACGAAGGAAGCAGCCGCTTGGGTAGCGGAGTATTTGTAGACTGCACATGTTTTTCTTTTAGGCTAGGCTGTAATTTTCGGTCCTTGATGACGCTTACCACTCGACATGCAGAGAGCGAAATTAGGTCATGTACAAAGTAGAGACATGATTGCGATAACGAGATACCAATTACAATGCTCTTTATACGAGTTTTATTGCGTAGACCACAATGAGTACACTCCGGCATATTGTCATCGTCACGTATTCTGTAAATACATTAAAAGGTGATAGTCGTGATAGGGTAGACTGTTATTATAATCGTGAAGGTATTATACATGCGGTTGGTGTTTTTACTTTACGTGTAATATCGATACTGCCAAATGCTGTCGTTGTTGGAATTTGAACAGACCTTGACTGGAAATTATAGACGTATTGTTTTATCTGATTTCTACATATAGATTACTTCATTTTTGTGCGTAATTTTCCCTCTTCATAGGTTTGGTGAAAGTGGATGAACGATTTACATGTTTACACAGTTACTACTAGAAGTAGGTGACACGTGGAAATTCTGTTATGTTTTGATTATTTTCTTGGGTTTGGTTCTGATTATGTTTTTCACCTGAAATTTCGCCTGGTTTGTGTTGAGATTATATGTTAGACTTTTATTTTTTAATTTTCATGTAATAATTTTGTTACTATTTATGGGTTGTGATATTTCTTGGTGTTATATAAAAGATATGGTTTATGGGTTATGTTTTTTTGGTGTTATATAAACGATAACAAAATCATTACGTAAAAATAAAACTTAATAATCTCAATGTAGACCAGACGAAATTTCAGGTAAGAAACATAATCAGAACCAAACCTAAGAAAATAATTACAACATAACCGAATTTCCACATATCATCTACTTCTAGTGGTAATTACGTAAACGTGTAATATCGCTGACCTACTGTCATCCAATCTGTCAAGAGAGAAAATTAAGCACAAAAACAGATATAACAGTACGTCTGCAACGAACATCCAGGTAACGTCTATAAAAATTGCAACAAAGACAGCATATGGCAGCATCGATATTAAACGTATGGTAAAAACAACGTCGAATGTGTAATACCTTTACGACCATAGTTAAAGTCTACAATATCCAGACTATCACCTGTTAATGTATATACAGAACAACTGACGATGGCAATATGCCGAAATGAGCTCATTGTGATCTACGCAACAAAACTTATATAAAGAGAAGTGTAACTGATATATCGTTATCGTAATCATGTCTCTACAAAACATATTTTGCACTACGGCACCAAAGGAAAAAAAAAAGTAGAGGCACTACGAATGTCAAAAATTCTAACATTAAATTGTCGAAGTATTCGTAACAACGTTCCTGAACTTACAGCTGTCTGGGAAAACGGTCGCGGTAAAATTATTTTCGAAAACAAGTGCTGCCTGAAACATGAAGTAGAGAGCACTGAAGTACTGGTTCAAAGGGCTCTGAGCACTATGGGACTTAATATCTGAGGTCATCAGTCGCCTAGAACGTAGAGCTACTTAAACCTAAATAACCTAAGGACATCACACACATCCATGCCCGAGGCAGGATTCGAACCTGCGACCGTAGCGGTTCCAGACTGAAGCGCCTAGAACCGCTCGGCCACCACGGCTGGCCCACTGAAGTATTTAGCGGGGCACGACAGAAATATTGTTTCTACTGAGATCGAATTTGAGCCTTAGTGTGAAGTTACCTGGACACGAGTAACAGGCCTAGGTGAACTCAAGTTAATTATCGGGTGTTTTTGCCGGCCACTTGATTCCGCCGTAACAGTTGTAGAATCATTCAAGGGAAGTGTACGCTCCGTAGCGTGGAAATACCCAGATCACGCAGTATTTGTCGGAGGCGACTTAGCACAGACTGGGACGTCTATGGATTCACTGCAGGTTGTACGGACAGGCAGTCTTGTGAAGTACTTTTTAAAACGGTTTCGTTGAACAAATAGACAATCCACACGCAATGGACCATGGAGGAGGAGATTAGTGTTTAACGTCCCGTCGACAACGGGGTCATTAGAGACGGAACACAAACTGGGTTTAGGGAAGGGCGGCGAAGATGAGCGCCCATGCCCTTTCGAAGGAACCATCCCGGCATTTGCCGTAAGTGATTTAGGGAAATCACGGAAAACCCGAATCAGTATGGCCGGACGCGGGTTTGAATCGTAGCCCTCCCAAATGCGATTCCAGCGTGCGAACCACTGCGCTACGCCGCTTGGTAACGGACCATTTAGGCCAAGCAGCTACAGGCAGGACTGGCCTTATCGACGGTGTCAATATAGAGACAGGGGATTAGTAATCACGATGTCATCAAACTGGTGGTGGTTATGCCGGCCACTGTGGCCGAGCGGTTCTAGGCGCTTCAGTTTGGAACCCCGCGACCGCTATGGTCGCAGGTTCGAATCCTGCCTCGGGCATGGATGTGTGTGATGTCCTTAGGTTAGTTAGGTTTAAGTAGTTCTAGGTTCTAGGGGACTATCGATGACCTCAGATGTTGAGTCCCGTAGTGCTCAGAGCCATTTGAACCATTTGGCGGTGGTTACTAAAGTTAAAAAATCCGTCAAGGAGACTGGGAGAGTATTTACGTTAGAAAAATCAGATAGGCAGTGAAAGGTGGCTACACTGAGCCACAGCGCCAGAGATTGCGCCAAAGAGTTTTATTCAGCCGCCACCACTGGCAGTTCTTGTCGAGAAGTCGTAGTAGGCAGTGCTTGTTGAGATGTAGCAGTGGTGAGTCGTAGTTGAGAAGTTGCGGAAGTTGCGGTAGTGAGTGCTTGTTCAGAATTTGTAGTATTGTTTTGATGGGCTAGACACCAGATGTTATTGGATTGGGGATGCTGTAATGATCAGAGTGTGCTTTTCGACAATATATATGAAGGTAAAAAATTCCGTTTTTTTTTCATTATTTCAATGTCTTAAACAATAATGCCTCTTGGTCACAAGTTCAGTCAACAAAGCATCTGGCTCGTGTTCTCGTATTAGACTGTATTTCTGGTTTCTATGTGCAATTATAGTATTTCTGTTTTTTTTAATTACTTCAGTATAAATGGTGTTTAAAATATCTGGTCTTGTTGAGATGAGTACGTTGAATCACACTTCCACACACAGAACAGCTACACTGGTGTTTTGTTGGTTCCTAGGTTTTATAGTTGCTGGGGACTTAATTAATTAATTGTGTTAACGGAAGTTTTCTTTCATTCTTTGTTGTTGTTCTATGCAGTCAGATTGCGTACAAATACTAATCAGGGCCAACCGTTTACGAGACTGCGTAACCGGACAGTCAGCTACTAAAATTAAAAAATATTTGCATTATAAATAATTAAGCCCCCATGCACGTGGCGACCACTGCTTCGGATCGTCCCTTGGAATTCTTCTGATTGTAAAAATAGCAGACAGTAGTATTGTTGTAGTAATTTGTAGGTTAGTAATGGTAGTCTATATTGCATGTGTAGATTTGGTAATGAACATTTGTACTTGTCTTGTCTTTCTTTTGATGGTATACTGGCAGAATTTAATTTTTGATGTCTTGTATACAGGTCTGACAATTTTGTGCAATTGTGAAGGTTCTAATTGTTCGTTAGGCGTGTTTGTCGGGAAACATTTCGTGTGAATGGTATTGTTGGAGATAAAGTCTCATTGTGTGTAATTTTCGTATAGTGACGAGTTTTGTATGTTTTGTAAATGATTACGCGATCGATGAAAAAGGCAAAAATGATGAACAGTGAGAATGACGAAATTGTTAACATGGCGAACTCGCCAACACAGGAGAATAGTATGATGAATAATGAAGTAGAAAGAAATTTAGTGAGTCGGGAAAATAGTCTGGAACCAGTTCAAAATTTTTCACAATCAAAAAATTTTCAGAATATGAAATTAACGACAGAAGATTCTGGAATAGTATTGAACACAGATAGCTTTACGCCTATGACGAAGGAAGTTGGTTTTGCGGGAAATGTTAGGGGTGAAAAGAATTCTGAACCAGTTAATATGGAGCAGTTGATGAGTGCAATATTAAATTTAGGATCTGAATTAAAAACAGTGGGATCACAGATACGATCTGAATTTAAAACAGAAATAGGAAGAATTAAAACTAAGATGGAAACAATGGAAACACAGGCTCGCGAATAGGGACATGTTTCAAAAACATGAAAGATGAATCAAACAAAGAAATTAGAGAAGAAGTACAACCGATTTTGAATGCTCACAATAATAGTTTAATTTCAATAGAAATTAGACAAGAGGAACAGGACAGAGAACAGGAAGAAAGAGATCGCGTGATAGTACAGGTATTTTCAGAGTTAAATTTACAACGTGCACACGATAAGGAAGAAATACTTGAAAGAATTGAGGAATCCGTACCGAATGACAGAATAAACAACCTAACGCAACTGTATGAACAGTTAACTACTAAATGTGTTAATACTGAAACCCGAGTCGCGACACTTACGCAAGACGTAAATAAACAGAAAGAACAAATAGGTGACTTATCGGAAAGAGTTGAGGAGATTTCAGATAAATTGACAAGTCTTAGTTTAAATGGGGACAGAGATTAGGATGATACAGCTCCATTACCATTTGCAGAAACCGAAGAGTACCAGAACATAAATAAGCATGTTGAAAAACAAGGAAAATTTAATGAACGTGTTAAAAGGGAATTTGAGGCATTACAAAAGCAAGTCAAACAAATTGAAGGCGAAATCGTAGGAAAAGACAGCAGAAGAAATTTAGAATCACAGATAGTAGAGGGGTTTGAAGAAAATAATTTGTTTCATTTACGGGATACAACAAGAGAGCGCCAGGGGCGCGAAATTGGCAATAATCGACGTTCAGACTGGGACAGACGCGGTAGGTCTTTGTCGCCACGAGGAGAAAACTTTGACTATAAACACTTCTTAACTGTTCAGAAATTTAAGATCTTTCGCAATTCTAAGAACGACATACATCCATGTTCATGGTTAGATCAATTTCTGTACGCACTTCCACCAAATTGGCCACCAAGTCACAAACTGGAATTTATGTGCGGCTATTAAAGTCCTCAGGGGATTCACTACACTAAGTGAATATGTGCCGTAGCGTGCACAGGGCCCCGAGCTGTAGTGGTGCTATTTCCCTTTTAGTTTTCTGCACTGCTGCCTACTCTTTTACTATTCTTTGTATCTATCAAAACAACTCTTCAACTATCAGTCTATCTAGAGAGTCGGTAAAAAATAACCGGATGTGACTATTTTACCCAAAAGTGATTTCGGAAATTTGCGTTTGGACTTACTATATCTTCTGCAGCATTCATTCGTAGTTTAAAGGAAATTTTACCTGTTTATCTTCGTGCCAATATTACTTCATATGTTGACGATATTCTTATTGCTAAACGTTCTTGGAGTGAGCATAACAAAATTTTGGATTCATTATTACGTATTTTTGCAAGAGTTGGCATTACAGTGAACTTGGAAAAATCTGAATTTCGTCGTTCTCAGGTAAAATTTCTTGGTCATATTATTTCTACAGAAGGTATTCTTCCTGATCCAGAGAAACTAGACGCTATTCGTAATTATGCTGTTCCTACTACAAAACGTGATGTTCGTAGTTTCCTTGGTGCCTGTAATTTTCTTAGACGCTTTGTTAGATTGGACAATTTGGCCACACCTCGTTTATGTGAACTATCTGGAAAGAATTCTAATTGGTGTTGGGATGAGGAAGCTCAATCAGAATTTGAACAGCTTCGTGATGCTTTAGTTGCTGCTCCACTTCTTTCACATCCGGATTTATCTAAAGATTTTTGTTTTTCGACGGACTCATCATACAAAGGCCTAGGTGCACACTTATTTCAAGAGATAGAAGAAAACGGCGTTGTAGTACAGAAAACTATTGCATTTGGAAGTCGTGTTCTCTGTAAATCGGAAAAGAATTATTCGATTATGGAACTTGAAGCCTTGGCTGTTGTTTGGGCTTTCACAAAATTTCGCATATTTTTGTATGGAGATATACTAAGGTTTACACCGATCATAGAGCTCTGGAATTTCTTATGTCAACAAAATTAACTCACGGAAGACTGTCACGATGGGTGCTGTATCTACAGGAATTTGACTTTAGTATTGTTTACATACAGGGTTCTTCAAATATTATTGCTGATGCTTTATCACGTGCACCTATAGGTTTGAAACAAACTGCTGAGGAGGACTGCAAGGAAAACTATTATTGTCTGATGTATATTCAAGGAGTTGCGTTTGAGAATTTTATTTCGTCTTCGCTCCAGGACATCGTTATGGAGCAAAACAAAGATCCAATCTGGAAGGACATTAAGGAGAAGTGGAGGAGAAAGGAAAGCGTAGCGATCAGACAGTATTATTTAGTTCGCAATGATATTCTTTTTAAACGAAAATCGGTCGACAACTCTCTTTGGTTAGTTTGTATTCCTGATGAGTGGGTCAATAAATTGATTTGGCATACACATTTCAGTTATGCACACTTTGGTCCCAGAAAATGCTTTTATAAATTACGAGAAAATTGCTACTTCAGTAATATGGAAAAACGTATTCGATCTGTTCTTGCCAAATGCAAATTATATCAAAAGGCTAAGCCGCCAACTATTTCTCACAGAGCACCGTTGTTTCCTATCATTCCAACGAAATTAAAGGACATGGCTGCAGTCGATTTGTTCGGCCCAGTGGTTCGTTCTACTAATGGTTTTGCGTACATTTTAGTAGCAGTGGAATTGACATCAAAATATGTGTGTTTTACACCTTTACGCAAAGCAACAGCTCGTTCAGTATCTAACGCTTTCATCAAACATTTTCTTAAAGAAGTGGGTCATGTTGATAAGGTTATATCAGATAATGGATCACAGTTTCGCTCTAAAATTTGGCTTCGTACTCTACGGCGTCGTAAGATTAAACCAATTTTCATTTCACTTTTTCACCCTCAATCTAACGCTTCAGAGAGATGGATGAAGGAAATAAATAAATGGTGTCGACTTTATTGTCATCAGAATCACAGAACTTGGGATCAGTATCTTCATATTTTTCAAAACATTCTGAATGAACTCCCTAATGATTAAACTTCTTTACCGCCTCTATTGATATTAAAAAATAAAGCACCGACAAATCGCATTTCTGAAATCGTTCCTTTTCCGCTTACACGGAAACTGCGACATTCTGAAGTTGTCAACCTGGCTCTACAAAATATTGCATCTGCGGCTGCTAGAAGAGAGAAATCAGCTAAACGTCCTGGTCGTTAAAAAACTTGTCAGTTGGTCAAAAGGTGTTAATTAAGTCTCATCGTTTGTCTCACAAAGGAAAAGGCTTGTGTCGCAAATTTTTTCTGCTTTATGACGGTCCATATAGAGTTCGCAAAATTATTCATGATAACACTGTCGAAGTAGAAACTCTTAAATCTCGACGCTCTAAGGGAGTACATCATATATCTGACGTTAAAATTTTTCTGGAATGACATACTTTCGAGAAATCAACAGTTATACGTAAACATGCGGAGAGTACAAGGATACCGCGCCGTGTTCCGGCGGCGGCACAGACGCAAAGCAACAGTCAAGTCTGCGCGCCGCACAAGGCAGTCGTTGACCGCAAACAGTTACTTCCTACGTCACGCGTACCTACAGCTGATCGAGCGCTCAGTGCGAATGCACTGACAGCCGTAAACAAATACACAATCTAATTTCTCCGAAAAAATTCAGTATAAAGCTATAGTGACTTGATAAATTATGTTATTAACGTTCAGTATTTTTCAGGATATGGTTGTATAAAATATTTAAGAACTTCAGGTAAATTCTGTGTGTGTCCGACGTTAAGAGGACTTGCTATCGAGAAAATTTCAGGAAGAATGTACTTTCGGGGAAGAAAGTAATAAACTAAAAAGGTAACTATTAATTGAGTTTATTTTTCAGGTAACATATTTCCACTTAGGTACGTACTTTAGCCGTAATTTACTGCTCGTGATTACGTGATTTATACTTTGTGCTAAATTTTATGTTCTATGAATTTACTTGGGAAGCGACGTGCTTGCGTACATTTGCTGATTTTGACAATGTTTTATTAATGAACAGGGTTGTTACTTGTGTATATTATGCATCGCTTGGCTGCACTGCCTTTTTACTGATGTCACAGTTTTTGTACTATGTGCCTGCTGTGCTTATTTATTTAAATTATAATTGTCACCTGATTAATTGTGCTGATGTGGTTATGTATGTAGGTTACACTTTGTGATTTATCTGCTTGCGCCTTCATGTTTACTTATTATGATTACATATGAACATTTATTTGCTTATGCTGATATGATGCTAATGACCTGTTTATTATGTAAGATACATATTTGCTGCTTTGCGTATGGATTGCATATTTACACATTTTTGTTTTGTTGTCATAACTACTCTTTATTTTGGTATATAGAAAAGCTGATATACTGTGTACAAACATGGAGTTTAGGTCACACTATGGTATTAATTATAGATTGTTCGCTTGGCAGAGCCTCGTTGTAGGAATTGTGCTGCATCCACTTGTTGCCATTCTGTTCTCCACTGGTATATTGTCTCGCTATTGCATGTTTTGCTTACGCTTAGTGCCTTATATTTTAAGATAAGAAAATGAACTACTATAATGCTACGAACGACATTAGTACAAGAAACTTCATTGAAGTCACACGAGCTGGAGGTTTTATGGAAGCTGTATAAATTTATGCTAATAGGAAGGAAGCTAACGACATGACATACCAACACTAGGTTTAGACCATTGACAGTTATTACACTGCATTCTTCGTGAGCAATTGAAATAACAAGTAACAGTTGACACAAGAAATACTCCACATGTTAGCTTCTGTTTTGCCATGATTCTTGAAGTGATGTACACACTGTGAAATATTATGATCATCCACACTCCGTACTCGTACTTACTTACTGAAACTTATTCGAAGTAAAGGCTGTTAGAGGTCACGTATGCATTTCTTTTATTTTATGATGGACAAGGTAATCAAAATGTATTTTATAATTCATAATGAGTAGAAGATTTGGCTCAGGTGGACTACACAGAGGTTGTGTGTGGGCATTGTGTCATCGGATTGCATGGGATGACAAATTGAAGTTTGCACTAGAATTTTGTCTGTACTTGTTCGAGGAGACTGACTAGAGGAAAGAGTTGTTATGGAAGTGAAATGATATTGGTGATAAGATTTATGTGTATCGACGTATTGAAGAGGTATTATTGAGGTATTGAGATTGTGTGAAGTTGATGATTATTGGAGTTTTGGTGGAGGAGGTAAGGTAAATGATATTGATGATAAGGTTTATTGAAGCATTGAGATTATGTGATGCTGATGGTTATTGGAGTTTTGGTGGATAAGAGGTCAAGTAAGTGAGGAGCATATCTTTTTTTTTTTGTTGGTTTATAGGGAACAAGGAGGATGAAGATGGCAGACTAGAACACTCAAGTGGAAGGAAGATTGTCTACACACACACTTTGTTAAATCAATAAGCAGTATATACTTTTTTTGGAGAGAGGAAGCATTTGCATATCTTGGCACACTGACAGTTTTTCAGCAACCGTACATCTAGATTTGGCTTGCCAAACATTGGTCTTGACTTGATGACTATGACGTTGACTAACTATTATTGACTGTTATACATTGCTGCCACTCCTACTTGATACACATGTCGAACATCAAATCTTGGACAGAGTTACATTTACACAGTTAACACAATTCAATTACACAGTAGTACTTAATGTGGATGAAAGATGAGTGAGTGTGTTTTCCTTTCCTAATCCCAAATAATTAGTACCGACCTATCTCCTAAATATTATTTTACTTGTTTGTTGTGGCTTGCACTGACACCCATAAATATTATAGGTTTACTGATATTTATGTATTTGTAATATTTAATATGATAATTATCTGATATCATTTGTGTGTTTATTATATTTTGTATGTTTAGTGTAAGAGCATTGATAATAATTTTGTAAAAGCGATTGTGTGTGCATTCAAACTGTTGTTCATGTCTGCACTGGTTCAACATTGAAGGGTACCACTCGGAAATGTTTAATTTCTGCTGATAAACTCTGATGAACAGTGTGATTAGTGATAGTGAATATTATGGACTGCTGTCTGCACCTGTTCAAGATTACTGGGTGCCACTGATGGACTGCTTCTACTGAGATAATGTCATTTGTTGGTGTCTGCACCTGCTCAACATTACTGGGTGCCACTGATGGACTGCTTCTACTGAGATAATGTCATTTGTTGGTGTCTGCACCTGCTCAACATTACTGGGTGCCACTGATGGACTGCTTCTACTGAAATGATGTCACTTGTTGGTGTCTGCACCTGCTCAACATTGCTGGGTGCCACTGATGGACTGCTTCTACTGAAATGATGTTACTTTTTGGTGTCTGCACCTGCTCAACATTACTGGGTGCCACTGATGGACTGCTTCTACTGAAATGATGTCACTGGTTGGTGTCTGCACCTGCTCAACATTACTGGGTGCCACTGATGGACTGCTTCTGCTGAAATGATGTCACTTGTTGGTGTCTGCACCTGCTCAACATTACTGGGTGCCACTCATGGACTGCTTCTACTGAAATGATGTCACTTGTTGGTGTCTGCACCTGCTCAACATTGCTGGGTGCCACTGATGGACTGCTTTTACTGAAATAATGTCACTTGTTGCTGTCTGCACCTGTCAACATTACTGGGTGCCACTGATGGAACTGCTTCTACTGACATGATGTCACTTGTTGGTGTCTGCACCTGCTCAACATTGCTGGGTACCACCGATGGACTGCTTCTGCTGAAATGATGTCACTTGTTGGTGTCTGCACCTGCTCAACATTACTGGGTGCCACTCATGGACTGCTTCTACTGAAATGATGTCACTTGTTGGTGTCTGCACCTGCTCAACATTGCTGGGTGCCACTGATGGACTGCTTTTACTGAAATAATGTCACTTGTTGCTGTCTGCACCTGTCAACATTACTGGGTGCCACTGATGGAACTGCTTTTACTGACATGATGTCACTTGTTGGTGTCTGCACCTGCTCAACATTGCTGGGTACCACCGATGGACTGCTTCTACTGAAATAATGTCACTTGTTGCTGTCTGCACCTGTTCAACATTACTGGGTGCCACTGATGGAACTGCTTCTACTGACATGATGTCACTTGTTGGTGTCTGCACCAGTTTAACATTGCTGGGTGCCACTGATGTACTGCCTCTACTGAAATGATGTTACTTGTTGGTGTCTGCACCTGCTCAACATTACTGGGTGCCACTGTTGGAACTGCTTCTACTGACATGCTGTCACTTGTTGCTGTCTGCACCTGCTCTACATTGCTGGGTGCCAGTGATGGAACTGTTTCTACTGACATTATGTCACTTATTGGTGTTTGCACCTGTTCAACATTACTGGGTGCCACAGTTAGAACTGTTTCTACTGAAATGATGTTACTTCTTGCTGTCTGCACCTGTTTAACATTGCTGGGTGCCACTGATGGAACTGTTTCTACTGAAATAATGTCACTCGTTGACCATTGCTGGGTGCTACTGCTGGAACTGTCAACTACTTGTTTATTGAACTATGGAAAGCATTTTATGTGAATATTTGTATAAACTGATTTTTTGTGTGTTTACTGTTTATGAAATGTTATGAGACTCTTACTGGTACATATTCGTCATTGCTGACGCTATTGATTGAATGGTTTAACCACATGATACTTGTGTAAACTATTATGTAAAATCACATGTATGAAAACATTTGTATTCCTTACTGTATTTTATATATTAGGATATGGAACGGTCAGTGCAAAGCCAAACTTTATTTAGTGAAGTGATATTTAATTATTAATATTATCTTTTATTTTTGTCTGTATTTTTTTTTTTTGGACGAATTTGGTGGTATTTTTACCACTAATGCTGGCAAAAATACCATCAAATTCTGGCCTGTGGAGGAGGGGCATATGAAAGGTGGCTACACTGAGCCACAGCGCCAGAGATTGCGCCAATGAGTTTTATTCAGCCGCCTCCACTGGCAGTTCTTGTCGAGAAGTCGTAGTAGGCAGTGCTTGTTGAGATGTAGCAGTGGTGAGTCGTAGTTGAGAAGTTGCGGTAGTGAGTGCTTGTTCAGAATTTGTAGTATTGTTTTGATGGGCTAGACACCAGATGTTATTGGGTTGGGGATGCTGTAATGATCAGTGTGTGCTTTTCGTCAATATATATGAAGGTTAAAAATTCCGTTTTGTTTTCATTATTTCAATGTCTTAAACCATAATGCCTCTTGGTCACAGGTTCAGTCCACAAAGCATCTGGCTCGTGTTCTTGTATTAGACTGTATTTCTGGTTTCTATGTGCAATTATAGTATTTCTGTTTTTTTTTAATTACTTCAGTGTAAATGGTGTTTAAAATATCTGGTCTTGTTGAGGAGGAACCGTGCCAGATGAGTACGTTGAATCACACTTCCACACACAGAACAGCTACACTTGTGTTTTGTTAGTTCCTAGGTTTTATAGTTGCTGGGGACTTAATTAATTAATTGTGTTAACGGAAGTTTTCTTTCATTCTTTGTTGTTGTTCTATGCAGTCAGATTGCGTACAAATACTAATCAGGGCCAACCGTTTACGAGACTGCGTAACCGGACAGTCAGCTACTAAAATTAAAAAATATTTGCATTATAAATAATTAAGCCCCCATGCAGCAGTTGTTAAAATGCCACTTAGGCAATGAAAGGAAATCATTTAGCTCATACGACGGACGTAGAGCAATTATTGGCGAAGTTTAAACCGATCGTGAATCGCGCTCTGGAGTCCTATGTGCTAAGAAAGTGGATTAAGGATGAAAGGACCCTCCGTTGTTTAATAATCAAATCGAAAAATCCTTTGATGAAACAGAGACTGTCACACTCTAGGTTCGGAGAAGAACGCGCAAATGCTGACAGGCTAAAGTTAGCACAAATTCGTGCGTCTGTAAGAAGAATCATTGCTCGATCTGCCACCGTCGTATCTTAGCGAAAGGTGTTGCAGAGAACCAGAGAAAATTCTGGTCATATGTAAAACCACTAAGCGTGTCGTTTTATCCAGTCGTCGAACAGTCGGAAGGGGGGGGGGGGGAAGGGGGGGTGCAGTAGAACGCTTCAAAACGAAAGCTGAAGTTTCAAATTTCACATTTAAGGTATCCTTCACGCAGGAGGATCTTCCAAACATGCTATTTTTGGCTCTCGTACAGACTCCCGCATGGAGCACATAGAAATAGGCATCCATGCCGCAGAGAAAGAGTTGAAAGCAAGTGAGTCGCCTGATCCAGACAGAATCCCAATATGGTTTCACAGAGGATATTCCGCGGCATTGGCTCCTTAGATTGCACTTATCGCTAATCTCTCGCCCACTGCGAGGTCCCAAGCGACTTGAAAAAGGCACAGATGACTCACGTTTACAGAGTTACTCAAGCCCTCCCCCTCCCCCCCCCCAACAGATGTCATTTTATGCAGTCTGCAATGTTACATCTAGCCTTCAAAAACTACGCGCAAGATTTTCACATTCCCTTGTTCGCTCCACGCCAACTATTAGTCCTACCGGAAAATGAACAGGACATTTTTGTAGGTTATTCAGTGTAGTTAAATTTGGTGCTGGGATACGATTTCGCTTGAAGCCACGGTTTCCGATTCATTCAAGAAAAAAAGCACAGAAGTGACCTTCAAATGCACCTCCACAATTATACCTCACCAGTCAGGATTTCCAGTATGATGTTCATAGCACTCCCTTCTACCACTGATCAAGAGTGTCCGACTACATGAACTATTCGCGACATTCGGCCTTTTTTGGCCTCTATTGACTGGGCTATTCCGTTACCAACATGGTCAGCTATTTCGTTAACATTATTAATTTAAATTTGAGAATGAAAAAAAGCCTTTTGCAAACGTTACGCTAAAACTAATTACGTTGACAATTCTATCCAAACTTAACCTTTACATGCACATTAGTTTCGTAGTGAGAAGGTCTGGCGAATACAACGAAGTAATTGTGTATTTTATATTATTAAAATTCACAAAACTGTTAGGTAAAATTTACATAAACGTCATTTTTCCGGTTTTGTAAGCGTTTGACTAAACCGAATGTGGAAAATAATTCGTGCAGTTGCAACTTTTTGTTCATTTGTAGGCGGGAGTGTCACGAACAACATACTAGAAAACCTGTCCGGTGGGGGCTGATTGTGGGAGTGGGCGTGCGTGTGAAAATCACTTTTGTACGTTTTTCTTGAATAACATCGGTAGAGCAGCTGAATCAAGCTGTATAAAATGGTAAAATAAGAAACCCGCATTAATTACAAACCAATAACAAGGCCCCGGGAGTAATCAACATTCCATTAGAACTACTGACAGCCTGGGAGAGCCAGCCCTGACAAAACTCTACAATCTGGTGTGCAAGATGTATGAAACAGGCAAAATACCCTCAGACAACAAGAACAGTATAACAATTCCAAACCAAAAGAAAGCAGGCGTTGACAGATGTGACAATTGCCGAACTATCAGTTTAGTAAGTCACGGCTGAAAAATTCTTATGCGAATTCTTTACAGACGAATGGAAAAACTGGTAGAAGCCGACCTCGGGGAAGATCAGTTTGGATTCCGTAGAAATATTGGAACACGTGAGGCAATACTCACCCTACGAATTATCTTAGAAGATAGCTTAAGGAAAGGCAAACCTACGTTTCTAGCATCTGTAGATTTAGAGAAAGCTTCTGACAATGTTGACTGGAATACCCTCTTTGAAATTCTGAAGGTGGCAGGGGTAAAATACAGGGAGCGAAAGGCTATTTACAATTTGTACAGAAAACAGATGCAGTTATAAGAGTCCAGGGACATGAAAGGGAAGCAGCGGTTGGGAAGGGAGTGAGACAGGGTTGTAGCCTATCCCCGATGTTATTCAGTCTGTATATTGAGCAAGCAGTAAAGGAAACAAACGAAAAATTCGGAGTAGAAATAAAAGCTTTGGGTTTCGCCGATGACATGGTAATTCTGTCAGAGACAGCTAAGGACTTGGAAGAGTAGTTGAACGGAATGGACAGTGTCTTGAAAGGCGGATATAAGATGAAAATCAACAAAAGCAAAACGAGGATAACGGAATGTAGTCGAATTAAGTCGGATGACGCTGAGGGATTAGGAAATGAGACACTTAAAGTATGAAGGAGTTTTGCTATTTGGGGAGCAAAATAACTGATGATGATCGAAGAAGAGAGGATATAAAATGTAGAGTGGCAAGGAAAGCACTTCTGTAGAAGAGAAATTTGTTAACATCGAGTATAGATTTATGTGTCAGGAAGTCGTTTCTGAAAATATTTGTATGGAGTGTAGCCATGTATGGAACTGAAACATTGACGATAAATAGCTTAAACAAGAAGAGAATAGAAGCTTTCGAAATGTCGTGCTACAGAAGAATGCTGAAGATTAGATGGATAGATCACATAACTAATGAGGAGGTATTAAATAGAATTGGGAAGAAGAGAAATTTGTGGCACAACTTGACTAGAAGATGGGATCGGTTGGTAGGACTGTAATGTTGTTACATTAATTTGTTCTGAAAGCGGTGCTGATATTCCAGACAATAAAAGCGAGTTAAAAGTTTTGAGCTATCTGGGGAAGTTAACCTTGTATTACTGAGCAGCTGTTTCAGCAGGTATCCAGCCTAGCTTACCAAATTCCCAACCAGACTAACATTAATTACAATCTTTTGGTACTCATCTTATGATAACCGGTGATATGTATATAAAACGACAATTTAAATAAAAAGAAATAAATCAGTTTATACTTGGACATTTAATTTAACATTCATCATTGTGCGGTTAAAATTTCAGCATATTAAACTTGATTCATAACTAAACCGGTGCCTTATTTAGGATTGAGAAAATGTGAGTTTGTAATCTTACGGAATACATCAAATATGGAGCCAAGATTGGGAGACTGCATACAACACTGCATTCATAAAATAACACACAAAGAACATTGAAACATATGCAAGAGGAAATTAACCACAACCAACTGATTCAATTTTGACCACGTTCGTAGTGCAATCCTGTCCGTCATGAAATTACCACACACTGGTATACTAAATTCATACTAACTCTCCGTGAAATCTTCCCGAAAAGAATAGCTGAGGGCTACTTTGATGCTTACACCACATGCTTCACGTGGTCAACTTGGTTTACACAAAGAGTGTAACTCCACAATAATTTTGATAATTAAAATAAATTACATCGAAACGCAATTTACAAAAGAAAAACCTAAAACTGGTTACTATCGTCTTACTATTAACCTAATGGGTCAAACAACTGTATAAGCACGTGGTGCTGGTCTCACAAAGTACACCCCACGTGGGTTGAACATAAAGAAAAGTTGCTATATTGAAAAATATTGTCAAGACGAGATGTTATAATCTCACGCACATTCGCATTTAAGATTGATGGTCTTAGTTAGAGTTATTGATCAACACGTGGTTCCACTTTACTCACAAAGTAGTGACAAAGCAACTACCGGAAGATATTCTGAACTTCACACTCGAATTAACTGCGTTGCAATTTAAGATAACATTAGATATTTTAGAGCTAAACCTGAAATAAAGGTGACTAAATTTTCAGTTAGGCTGAACTTAAGAAATCCATTGTCCTACAGACTTAGCAGACATGTGCTTAGCTGGAGATCTTACCACTTCAGACACTCGCCGCAGACAGACTGACCTGGGCTCCTGCCGAGCGTGCTTAACAGATACAAACGGAAGTGACCAGAGAGACAGCTTCCCATACCAACTTGACAAGGGACGGACAGGACCATACTAAGAATAGAAACCTCTCTGCTTTTAGAAAGCGTAGCTACCTGTTCTGACGTTGGTCCTACTGTTCTCTAGCAGACAGGCTTGTCTGCTACCATCAAGCATGCAACTAGAAATACATTTGCTCATTCATCCTCTCACACAGAAAGGAAGGGGGATGACAGTATCTTATCATATACAGTATATAAAAGAAAGCGGATGTAGGTTCCGTATGAGACTGTGTGACATGAATTACATATAAACTGTGTTTTAAAGTTTAGTAGTGTGACAGATCGTTCTTGTTTATGTGTAAAAGTAACACGTTTCACTGCTCAGTCTCCTCCCAGATAGTCTGAAACACCACAGTAAATTTACAAGAGGAATTTATGCCGTAAATGACAACAGATTTCAGAAATGAACATGAAAGGAATCCAACAGAGACCTTTCATAACCCCAACGCTCCAGGAAAAGACTGTGCAGGGAATTTTCTGGCCATGCTAGGACATTCCCAAGGAGGCTTCTCACACCCAACGTAAACCAAACATGTAAAGAAAAGGCAAAAGGTCACCAGCTACTTGCTAAAACACAATGATTTCAACACATCTTTAGAATCTACCAATTTCAAAGAGAAAAAAACAATCTGTGACACCTATTTAAAAGATAATGTAGACCTAATTCGGTCAGCAAGTAAAAACTATGGTCCCTCTGTCATTAATATGAAAACAATTTCTGGTTGTTAGCCTTATGGAGTTCACCATTATTTGCTCATTGCAAGAGCCAACTGATCACAGGAAAATTTATGACTGTTTATTAACAAGTAAAATTTATGAGAATAGGAAAGGTGCCATAGCAATTTAAAAAAATATGAAAATAACATCAGTATTATAAAGCAGAACATTACAATGCACAATCCGCAAAAGCAAAAAAAATGATAAGAGAAAAAACATGTTTTGCAAAATGGTTATCGCCAAAAAATTCTATATTTTATAAAATTAATAATTTGTAGAATTAAAATAACTTTGTGGCACTAATTTAATGACTCTACTATATTTCAGTTAGTTAGCAAACAATGATCACTGTGTAATTATACTGAAACTACAATTAATTATGTGATTGTTACCCTTAAGGGGTTCCTCACTATAAATATGCCCCATGCAAAGGCTAATCGATCACAGTCCAATGAGCATGAATAGCTATCTGACTGATAAACGAAGCAATGCCACAGGAATGAATTTACGAAACAAAATATCACAAATCTAATACAACAAACAAAAACAAACATTGAGAAATAAAACAGCTCTGAAAGTGCAGTAGTCAACGTCTAAAAAAAAAACCAATAAATAAAACACCTGCAAAATACAAGAGTCAGTCTAAAAAAAAAAATAAGTAGAACACCTGGAAAACACACGAGTCATTCTCTGAAAGAACATACGTATATGCATTGGACTAAGAGCTGTATAATCACTGTTCACTGGCACAGTCAGTAGTTCCACTGTTCTGAGGCACAATATAAGATGGGGGGAGGGGGGGTTCGTCACCATAGCTGTCAGTAGGGATTTTTGTCCATCTGTTGCGTGCAATCCCGCCGTCTCTGCCCTCTCATGAAGTTTCTCTTGGAGGCCCGTGTCATGTACATCTCGATTTGGTTCCATGTTTGTGTTGTCAAATTCGTGCGGTATCCTCGTTTGACACGCCAGGTTGATATTCCTGGGCAAGGATGACACTTAATGGCTCTTCTTTATGCCACCCTTAGCGATGAGAGAACATCGAACCATAATTTACAGTCTCTTGACAGTGGACATCCGTCGGGAAATGTTGATAGGCGTCGTTGAAGTCGGCCAGTTTCTCTGTACAGTATGTGACAAAAGGCTCCAGGCCCCTTGTGTTGCTAAATTCTTGAGTTATCCTCAATTGGCTCGCTGGTCTAATATTCCTGGGCAAGGACGACACTTAGTGGCTCTTCTTTGTGCCACCCTTAGCAACCAGAGAACACCGAACCATGAATTACTGTCGCTTGACAATGGGCTTCCGCCAAGAAAAGTTGATAGTCGTCGTTGACGTCTGCAAGTTTCTCTGGGCAGTACCTGTCAAAAGGCTCCATGCCCCTTTATCCCCTGTCTTCTGTCGTTTCACCGCAGCCATCTCGTCATGGTCGTGTGCGTGTGTTGCATTGCCAGCTGATGGATTTCTGTGTGGTGCCAAGTCAGGTCATCGCCTCCACGAAGGGTCGCACTGGTGCGGCCGGCCATTAGCTTCGGGTGCAAGGGAAAGTGTTTGCCTTGTACCCTTCTTTTGTTGATGACCGCACTCCCGAAGTGGCCTGGTTGACAGTTTGTCCTGCTGGGAAACCCGCCTGTTTACAACTAGTCCTCCTCCTCACTGCTCGTGCTGTCTCATGAGAGTTTAGCCGGTTCGCTTTCACGTTCTCAACTGCATTCACAGAAATCGTTCATCATAGTTATGTGATTACAAAATGTCATACATAATACCACTTAGTATTGTCTTTCACAATTTTTAAGAACAAAAGTGAGACTTAATTTTTTTTTAAATAAAAAAGTTTGATGAATCGACAGTATAAAAATAAAAGTTAAATGACTTGACAATACAAAAAATGAAAGTGAAATGACTTGACAGTATAAAAATAAAAATTAAATGAACTGACAATATAATATCTAAATCCACATCACTAATGTGGTTCACTTGCGTTTTAATAAATCAAATGCTACTTATTAATTCACTACAATGCATAGGATTACGCCTTGTGCAAGTATAGGTCAGGGCAGCATAGAGTTCACATGTTAATTACACACACACACACATGCACACCTGTTGTCTATACTACAAACTAACTACCCATAAACATGTATTACTTAAAATTCTACTTCAATCCACTACTAGTAATCCAACAAGCTACTTCAATGCTACGTCAACACAGTGTTTATACCACTACAACATTGTTCTAATTCGTCCTCTTCTTGACGCTTGCGGCGTATGTCTTGTCACATGATAAATGTTGAGAAACTTTCCTTAAACATACATAGTAAAAAGAACAATGGTTATTTACACTCCAAAACATTTATACCAATTGACACACCTGTTAAGAGACTCGCAATTATACATTTATCATACTCATATGTTTATACATAAAACAGTAAGACAATTTCGTCTAAAATTACGTTATCACAAGAATTAATCATGCAGATGACTCTGAGAAGGGTAAAAATATTTTCATCCTACAGGTTATATTACATTTTCTCACCCATTTTGCTCCAAGTTCGTTCCTTCTTTAAGTTACCTTTCGCTTCCAAATCAGTTATTTCGCCTGTGGTGGTTATTCTGGACTCATTTCTCATGAATGGCAAAATTCTGGTCTCCTCTATTCTAAAACCAAGCTTTCCTTCGGTCCCATAATCAAAATTGTTTAATCTTCCTCTACCTTCAAGAGGGACATTTCTTCAGTTCAACTCATATAGGCTGCAGTGGATCCCGTACCAGCGAAAACAGTAAGCTGTAATGCTCACAGCATCAGCAAAACACATAAACGTCACTTTTCTAGGACAAGTGTTAAAGCAGAATAATTTTTTCGGGCTCTGGCTCAACATCAGTCAAGACTACAAAAAGGGTCCATATTTCCGTTCCATTCTCCGTTTGCTGGAAAACTGCTCGTCATTTAACTGCCATAATACTATTTCAGGGCCACGTAAATTACACAAACCACAACTCTTCTTTCACCTTGAAGGGAATCAATCTATTTACGAAATCCACTGACAACACTTTACGTACTCAACACTTCAGATGCTCGCCGCAGACAGACTGACCTGGGCCCTTCCGAGCGTGCTTAACAGATACAAACGGAAGTGACCAGAGAGACAGCTTCCTACACCAACATTAAAAGGGACGGACAGGTCCATACTAAGGATAGAAACCTCTCTGCTTTTAGAAAGCGTAGCTACCTGTTCCGACGTTGGTCCTACTGTTCTCTAGCAGACAGGCTTGTCTGCTACCATCAAGCTTGCAACTAGAAATGCGTTTGCTCATTCATCCTCTCACACAGAAGGGAAGGGGGATGACAGTATCTTATCATATACTGTATATAAAAGGAAGCGGATGTAGGTTCCGTATGAGACTGTGTGACATGAATTACATATAAACTGTGTTTTAAAGTTTAGTAGTGTGACAGATCGTTCTTGTTTATGTGTAAAAGTAACACGTTTCACTGCTCAGTCTCCTCCCAGATAGTCAGAAACACCACAGTACATTTAGAAGAGGAATTTATGCCGTAAATGACAACAGATTTAAGAAATTAACATGAAAGGAATCCAACAGAGACATTTCAGGACATATTCTGAGGTATCAAGGGACCACCAATTTAGTATTGGACGGCAGCGTGGAGGGTAAAAATCGTAGAGGGAGACCAAGAGATGAATACGCTAAGCAGATTCAGAAGGATGTAGGTTGCAGTAGGTACTGGGAGATGAAGAAGCTTGCACACGATAGAGTAGCATGGAGAGCTGCATCAAACCAGTCTCTGGACTGAAGACCACAACAACAACATCCTTAATAACTGTTTGCTGCAGAATTCTTGATCACATTCTGAGTTCGAAGGTAATAAATTTCCTCGAGATAGAAAAGTTTCTGCATTTGCATCTACAATATACTCCGCAACCCACCCGTCGGTGTGTGTGGCGAAGGATACTTCTGGTACCATTAACTGACCCTGCCCTCCCCCATCCTTTCCCTGTTCCACTCGCGAATGACGCATGGGAAGAATAATTGTCGGTAAGCCTCTGTATTAGCTCTAATTTCTCGAATTTTCTCGTCCTGACCACGTCGTGAGATGTATGTGGGAGGAAGTAATAAACGTCCGACTCTTCCCGGAAAAGGTCTTCTCTAGATTTCAGTAGTAAACCTCTCAGTGATGCACAACGCCTCTCTTGTAACGTCTGCCAGTGGTGTGTTGAGCATTTCTGTAACGCTCTCGCGCCTATTAAACGATCCCGTGACTAAATGTGTCTCTCTTCGTTGGATTTCCTCTATCTGTCCAACCTGATAAGGCTTCCATATTGATGCACAATATTCCAGAATCGGCCAAACAAGAGCCTCGTACGCCATTTCCTTTCTGGATGAGTTACATTTCCATTCTTCCTATGAATTTCAGCCTGGTATCTGCTTCTCCTAATATTTGTATTATGTGTTCATTCCACTTAAGTTCGCTTTGGATAGTTACTCCGAGATGTTTTACGTTGACTATTGTTTCTAGTAATCTGTAATCAATAGTGTAGTTGTACAGTACTGGATTTCTTTTCCCACGTACGCGCAGTTGTTACATTTACTGACGTTCAGGACCAACTGCAAGAACCTGCACCATTCATCAGTCCTCTGAACGTCATACTGCAAATCAATACCGTGTTTTAGGATGGCTACTTTTCTATAGACAACCACAACGTCTGTGAACAGTCTTAAAGAGCTTCAGACCCTTTCTGCAAGACCATTACACTTAAACAGGAACGGTCCTATCGTACTTACTTGGGGAGCTCGTGGAATTACCTTTGCATCTATCGATTTTGTTCCGTTAAGAGCACGAAAGTCTTGAATGCAGTCTCCAATCTGATCCGATACTCGATAAGCTCGTATTGTTTTCACTAACCGGCAGTGCAAGACATTGTCAAATGCCTTCCTCAAGTCAAGGAATACGCCACTAACCTGAGTGTCGTTGTCTACGGCGCTGTGGATCCCAAGAATGAACGGAGCGAGCTGTCTCGCTAGATGTCCACTAGCGGAGTCCATGTTGATTTTTAGAGGAGATTTCGTCCTGCAAAAACGTAATAATTCTTTGGCATAACACATAGTGCATAATTCTACAACAGACTGACGTCAACGATGTAGGCCTATAATTTTGTGCATTTGTCCTACGATCCTTCTTATGAACGGGAATAATCTGTCCACAAATCAGCACGGTTTTAGAAAGCATCGCTCATGCAAAACTCAGTTTCCCCTTTTCTCACACGATATCCTACAAATCGTGGATGGAGGGCAACAGGCTGATTTCATATTCCTAGATTTCCATAAAGTATTTGACACGGTGCCCCACTGAGGACTGTTCACAGAGGTTTAGTTTCCCAGGTGTGACTAGCTTGGAGACTTTTTAAGTAATAGAATCCACTACATAGTGGTGGACGGAAAGTATTCATCAGAGACAAGGGTATCGTCAGCAGTGCCCAAGGGAAGTGCAACAGGTCTGTTCTTACTCGGTATATGCATAAATGATCTGACACACAGGGTGAGCAGCAGTTTCTGGCTTTTTGCTCATGACACTTTGGTGTACGGGAAGGTTCATCGTTGACTGACTGTAGGAGTATGCAACATGACATCGACACATGGTTGGTGTGATGAATGGCAGGTTGCTCTAAAAAAAGTAATGCAGATGAGTAGGAAAAACAATCTCTTAATCTTAGAATACAACGTTAGGAGAGTAGTGTTTACACAGCCACATCGCTTAAATATCTAGCCGTAACATTGCAAAGTGGTATCAAATGGAATGAGCAGGCCAGACTGGTAGTAAGGAAGGTGAATGCTCAACTTCGTTTCATTGGGGGGATTTTGGGGAAGTGTAACTCATTGATACAGGAGAAGGAGTATGGAATGCTAGAGGAATCCATTCTTAAGTACTATTCGAATGTTTGGGATCCCCAACTGGTCGGGTTGCAGGAAGATATCGAAGCAGTTCAGAGGTGTATACCCGAGCGGCTGAAACATGTCACTTCAAGGTCCCTCGCCAAACGCCGTAAGGTTGGCAGTATAACTGACAAATAAGTCAGGAAAGCGAGGCACTGCTGGGTCTTCTGAACCAATAACAGCACTACAACAAAGCTAGTTCCGGCGTCGATGCTACCATGTATAAACATGCTAGAGGGATCCATTCTTAAGTACTATTCGAGTGTTTGGGATCCCCAATGCTAGAGGAATCCTTTCTTAAATACTATTCGAATGTTTGGGATCCCCAACTGGTCGGCTTGAAGGAAGACATTGAAGCAGTTCAGAGGTGTATACCCAAGCGGCTGAAACATGTCACTTCAAGGTCACTCCCCAAGCGCTGTAAGGCTGGCAGTATAACTGACAAATAAGTCAGCAAAGCGAGGCACTGCTGCGTCTTCTGAACAAATAACAGCACTACAACAAAACCGGTTCCGGCGTCGACGCTACAACGTATAAACATTGTATGTTAGCGCGCTACCGCCTGCTTTTGCGTTGCGTTGTGTTGTGTTGTGTTACCGCCTCGACTACAGTTTCTGTTTGTTAAACAATGTCACCAAAAGGACATCGTTCAACAAGCTAACAAGGGCATAGTCAGACTTTGGAACTGCTATGGAGGACGCTTCAGTTTTACGAGCAAGAAAAAGAATTTGTTTCTGTCATTGCGCATGCGTCGATTCCTACCGATAAAGTTTCAGAGCGTATCTCGAAAACTCTAGGACTCAGTCAAAGATCAGTTATAAGGAAAGGTGTGCTACTTCAACACTTCCAAGATACTGAAGTAAACTCCTTTTGGAAAAACAGTGTGTTTTTAAGCACTCCTGGAAAGAAAAGGGGGGTCCCGTTCTTTCCAAGCATTCTATTCGTCGGTACATATACGGATATTATAGAAGGAAAGATCACCCACAATAGCGAAGTTGCTAATTTCTTTAAAAGACAGCGAACTTTTCTCACGGGGAAAAACGTCGCTTAAGATGGTATTATAATGTATGGGCTTCCGTTTTTAAAAGTTAGTTACTTACACAAGATTTTAGGAAAGGATATACACTCAGTCATATGGTTAGACGAAACCTGAGTCAACGCTGGAAAATCAATTGACAAATGCTGGACAGATTATACTCCGAATAGCAGCGTTCATCAGCTGGTAGGAAGAGGATCCCGATCAATTGTTGGCCCATGCAGGATCTTCAGACGGCTTTGGCCTGAAGGACTTTTAGTTTTTTGATCGACAAAAACCAGTGACTATCATGAGGATATCGACCACCCACGGTTTCTACAGTGATTTAAAATTTGTTGCTCCGGTTTAGTATTCCGACAGTGTTTGTGATGGACAATGCACCGTACCATTCCGTGATTTTAGACAAAACTTCCACCAGACGTGACCGTAAAGAAAGAATGGTGCAGTGGTTGCAGGCGAGAGACATTGCTGCGGACATGAGAATGACAAAGCTGTTGTTATACTCGCTCGTAAAACAAAATAAGCCTGTTGTTGTTGTTGCTGTGGTCTTCAGTCCAGAGACTGGTTTGATGCAGCTCTCGATGCTACTCTGTCCTGTGCAAACTTCTTCATCTCACAGTACCTACTGTAACCTACAGCCTTCTGAATCTACTTAGTGTATTCGTCTCTTGGTCTCCCTCTACGATTTTTATCCTCGACGCTGTCCTCCAATACTAAATTGGTGATCCCTTGATGCCTCAGAATATGCCTTTCCAACGGATCCCTTCTTCTAGTCAAGTTGTGCCACAACTTTCTTTTCTCCCCAATTCTATTCAATACCTCCTCATTAGTTATGTGATCTACTCATCAAATCTTTAGCATTTTTCTGTAACACCACATTTCGAAAGCTTCTGTTCTCTTCTTGTCCAAACTATTTATCGTCCACGTTTCACTTCCATACATGGCTACACTCCATACAAATACTTTCAGAAACGACTTCCTGATACTTAAATCTATATTCGATGTAAACAAATTTCTCTTCTTCAGAAACGTTTTCCTTGCCTCCTTGCCATTGCCAGTCTACATTTTATATCCTCTCTACTTCGACCACCATCAGTTATTTTGCTCTCCAAATAGCAAAACTCCTTTACTACTTTAAGCGTCTCATTTACTAATCTAATTCCCGCAGCATCACCCGATTTAATTCGACTACATTCCATTATCCTCGTTTTGCTTTTGTTGATGTTCATCTTATATCCTACTTTCAAGACACTGTCCATTCCGTTCGGTTGCTCTTCCAAGTCCTTTGCTGTCTCTGACAGAATTACAATGTCATCGGCGAACCTCTTCTCCATGGATTTTAATTCCTACTCCGAATTTTTCTGTTGTTTCCTTTACTGCTTTCTCAATATACAGATTGAATAACATCGGGGAGAGGCTACAACCCTGTCTCACACCCTTCCCAACCGCTGCTTCCCTTTCATGTCCCTCGACTCTTATAACTGCCATCTGGTTTCTGTACAAATTGTAAATAGCCTTTCGCTCCCTGTATATTACCCCCGCCACTTTCAGAATTTGAAAGAGAGTATTCCAGTCAACATTGGCAAAAGCTTTCTCTAAGTCCACAAATGCTAGAAAAGTAGGTTTGCCTTTCCTTAATCTATTTTCTAAGATAAGTTGTAGGGTCAGTATTGCCTCACGTGTTCCAACATTTCTACGGAATCCAAACTGATCTTCCCCGAAGTTGGCTTCTACCAGTTTTTCCATTCGTCTGTAAAGAATTCGTGAACGTATTTTGCAGCCGTGGCTTATTAAACTGATAGTTCGGTAATTTTCACATCTGTCAACACCTGCTTCCTTTGGGACCGGAATTATTACCTCCTTCTTGAAATCTGAGGCTATTTCGCCTGTCTCATACATCTTGCTCACTAGATGGTAGAGATTTGTTAGGCCTGGCTCTCCCAAGGCTGTCAGTTGTTCTAATGGAATGTTGCCTACTCCCAGGGCCTTGTTTCGACTCAGGTCTTTCAGTGTTCTGTCAAACTCTTCACGCAGTATCGTATCTCCCATTTAATCTTATCTACATCCTCTTCCATTTCCATAATATTGTCCTCAAGAACATCGCCCTTGTATAGCCCCTCTATACACTCCTTCCAGCTTTCTGCTTTCCCGTCTTTGCTTAGAACTGGGTTTCCATCTGAGCTCTTGATATTCATGCAGGTGGTTCTCTTTTCTCCAAAGGTCTCTTTGATTTTCTTGTAGGCAGTATCTATCTTACCCCTAGTAATATGCGCCTCTACATCCTTACATTTGTCCTCTAGCCATCCCTGCTTAGCTATTTTGCACTTCCTGTCGATCTCATTTTTTAGACGTTTATATTCATTTACTGCATTTTTGTGTTTTCTCCTTTCATCAATTAAATTCAATATCTATCCTGTTACTCAAGGGTTTCTATTAGTCCTCGTCTTTTTACCTACTTGATCCTCTGCTACCTTCACTATTTCATCTCTCAAAGCTACCCATTCTTCTTGTACTGTATTTCTTTCCAGCATTCTTGTCAATTGTTCCCTAACGCTCTTACTGAAGTTCTCTACAACTTCTGGTTCTTTCAGTTTATCCAGGTCCCATCTCCTCAAATTCCCACCTTTTTATAGTTTCTTCAGTTTTAATCTACAGTTCATAACCAATAGATTGTGGTCAGAGTCCACATCTGCCCCTGGAAATGTCTTACAATTTAAAAACTGGTTCCTGAATCTCTGTCTTACCTTTATATAAACTATCTGAGACCGTCCAATATCTCCAGGCTTCTTCCATGTATACAGCCTTCTTACATGATTCTTGAACCAAGTGTTAGCTATGATTAAGCTATGCTCTGTGCAAACTTCTAACAGGCGATTACCTCTTTCATTCCTTACTCCCATTCCATATTCACCTACAACGTTTCCTTCTCTTCCTTTTCCTACTATCAAGTTCCAGTCACCCATGACTATGAAATTTTCGTCTGCCTTCACTATCTGAGTAATTTCTTTTATCTCGTCACACATTTCATTAATCTCTTCGTCATCTGCGTAGCTGGTTGGCACATAAAGTTGTACTACTGTGGTAGGCGTGGGCTTCGTATCTATCTTGGCCACAATAATGCGTTGACTATGCTGTTTGTAGTATCTTACCCGCATTCCTAGTTTCTTATTCATTATTAAACCTACTGCTACATTACCCCTACGACGCCTAAATAGTTGTAGATGAAATTGCAAGCGAACAGGGTCACATGATAATCAGGCTACTGTCTTATCGCTGCCCTGTTAATCCAATTGAATTGGTTTGGAGCACATTAGAAGTACCAACAAGACTTTTACAATAACAGAAGTGGAAAGACTGCTACGTGAAGGTCTTGCTACTGTAGACGCTACTTCATGGAGGAAGAAAGTGGATCATGTTTCTAAACTCATAAGAGAAGCGCAGACTATAGATGAAACTATAAACGAAAACGAACAATTAATGATTTGTCTTGACGATGATGATGAAGACAACGGCTTTGGCGCCGGTTTCGATGATAGTGAAGGAGAACTGTATGGGAATACGCCTCTTTCATCGCAAATTTTGTAAGTGTAAAAGTATACAGAAGTAATTCTTTCTCTCTGCAACCAAGAGGCGATGCGTGTTTTGTTTTATTTCTTTCTACGAGTGTGGATAGCGTGTTCTTTGGTATGCTTAGATTGAAAGGTGGCTACACTGAGCCACAGCGCCAGAGATTGCTCCAAAGAGTTTTATTCCGCCGCCTCCACTGGCAGTTCTTGTCGAGATAGGGCAGTAGTCAGTGTTTGTTGAGATGTGCTAGTGGACAGTGCTTGTCGAGAACTCATAGTAGTGAGTGCTTGCTGAGATGTCGTAGTGAAAAGTTCTTGTCGAGAGGTCGTAATAGGGAGTGCTTGATGAGATGTCGTAGTGGAGAGTGCTTGTTCCATGTTTTATGCAGTTGTTTGATGGGCTAGATGGTTCAAATGGCTCTGAGCACTATGGGACTCAACTGCTGAGGTCATTAGTCCCCTAGAACTTAGAACTAGTTAAACCTAACTAACCTAAGGACATCACAAACATCCATGCCCGAGGCAGGATTCGAACCTGCGACCGTAGCGGTCTTGCGGTTCCAGACTGCAGCGCCTTTAACCGCACGGCCACTTCGGCCGGCGATGGGCTAGACAGCAGATGTTGTTCTAATGGAGATTTTGTAATGATCAGAGTGCTTTTCGTCAATATATATGAAGGTAACAAAACTCCTTTCTCTTCTTTCTCATTATTTCAGTGTCCTGAATAATGCGTCATTACAGGTTCAGTCAACAAAGCATCTGGCTTGTGTTCTTGTATTAGAGTGTAATTCTGGTTTTCTTGCGCAATTATAGTATTTCTAATTTTTTTATCACTTCAGTATAAATGGTATTTGAAATTTCTTGTCTTATTGAAGAAGAACCGTGCCAGATGTGTACGTTGAGTCATACTTCCACACACAGAACAGTTATACTTGTGCTTTGGTTCGTAGGTTTCATAGTTGCTGGGGACTTAATTAATTAATTGTGTTAACGGAAATTTCATTTCATTCTTTGTTGTTATTCTATGCAGTCAGATTGCGTACAAATACTAGTCAGGGCCAACCGTTTACGAGACTTCGTAATCGGACACACAGCGACAAAAAAATTAAAAAATATTTGCATTAAAATAATAATTAAGCCCCCATGCACGTGCCGACCGCTGCTTCGAATCGTCCCTTGGAATTCTTCTGAGTGTAAAAATAGTTGACAGTAGTATTGTTGTAGTAATTTGTAGTTTAGCAATTGTAGTCTATTTTGCATGTGTAGATTTGGTAATTGTCATTCTTCTAATGGTATTTCATAATTTAATTTTGTTGTCTTGTATACGCGTTTGACAATTTAGTGCAATTATTCCAATTGTTGTAATATTGCTACATGAATTGGCTATGCTGAAATCGGGTGCTAATAGTAGAATAAAAGCGGGTTAAAAGCTGTGAGCTGTCTGGGGAGAAGTTAACCGTGCATTACTGCGCAACTGTTTCACCAGGTAACTAGTCTAGGTTTACCACATTACCAATCAGACTAACATTGATTATAATCTTTTACAGTCATACAACAACCGGTAATATATATATATAAAGGACAATTTAAATAAAAAGAAAGAAATCAGTTTATATTTGGAAATTTATTTTAAGATTGTTCATTGAAATTTCAGCATATTATACGTGAGTTATAACTGAGCTGGTGCCTTGTTTAAGGATTGTAAAAATGTGAGATTTTAATCTTACGGAACACATCAAATATGGAGCCAAGATTGGGAGACTGCCTACAACACTGCATTCACAAAACAACACCCAAAGAACGTTGAAACATAAGCAAGAAGAAATTAACCACAACCAACAGATTCAGTTTTCACCCAAAGAAATTACATTCATAACACAATCCTGTCCGTCATGTAATTACCACACACTGGTATACTAAATTCATATTAACTCTTTGTGAAATCTTCCCAAAAAGAATAGCTGAAGGCTACTTTGATGATTACACCACATGCTCCACGTGGTCAACTTGGTTTACAGAAAGCGTATAACTCCACAGTAATTTTGATAATTAAAATAAATTCGATCGAAAAGCAAGTGACAAAAGAAAAACCTTGAACTGGTTACTAACGTCTTACTATTAACCTGATGGGTCAAACAGTTATACAAGCACGTGGTACTGGTCTCGCAAAGTACACTCCACGTGGGTTGAACATAAAGAAAACCATAAAGAAAAGTTGCTATATTGTAAAATATTGTCAAGACGAGACGTTATAATCACACAAGCATTCACATTTAAGATTGATGTTAGTTAGAGTTACTGATCAACACGTGGTTCCACTTTACTCACAAAGTAGTAACAAAGCAACAACCGGAAAATAATATGAACTTCACACGAGAATTACACTACGCTACAATTTAAGATAACCTTAGATATTTTAGAGCTAAACCCGAAATAAAGATGATTAAATTTTCAGTTAGGCTGAACTTAACAAATCCATTGTCCTATGGACTTAGCAGACACGCGCTTAGCCGGAGATCTTACCACTTCAGATGCTCGCCACGGTCCCACAGCAAACTGCCTACTGCCGAGCGTGCTTCCTGAGGGTGGCTCACAAAGACAAACGGAAGTGGCCAGAGGGGCAGCTTCCTATACCAACATGACAACGGACGGACAGAACCATACTAAGGATAGAAACCTCTTTGCTTTTAGGAAGTGTAGCTACCTGTTCCGACGTTGGTCCTACTGTTCTCTAGCAGACAGGCTTGTCTGCTACCCTCAAGAATGCAACTACAAATACATTTGCTCATTCATACTCTCATACAGAAGGGATGGGGGATGACAGTATCTTATCATATACAGTATATAAAAGAAAGCGGATGTAGGTTCCGTATGAGACTGTGTGACATGAATTAAATATAAACTGTGTTTTAAAGTGTAGTAGTGTGACATATCGTTCTTGTTTACGTGTAAAGGTAACACGTTCCACTACTCAGTCTCCTCCCAGATAGTCAGAAACGCCACAGTAAATTTAGGAGAGGAATTTACTCCGTAAATGACAACAGATTTAAGAAATTAAACATGAAAGGAATCCAACAGAGACCTTTCATAACCCCAACGCTCCAGGAAAAGACTGTGCAGGGAATTTTCTGGCCATGCTAGGACATTCCCAAGCAGTCTTCTCACACCCTACTTAAACCAAAAATGTAAAAAAAAAAAGGCAAAAGGTCACCAGCTACTTGCTAAAACACAATAATTTCAACACATCTTTAGAATCTATCAATTTCAAGGAGGAAGCAAAAAAACAATCTGTGACACCTATTTAAAAAATATTGTAGACCTAATTCGGTCAGCAAGTAAAAACAATGGTTCCTGTGTCATTAATATGAAAACAATTTCTGGTTGTTACCCTTATGGAGTTCACCAGTATTTGCTCACTGCAAGAGCCAACTGATCACAGGAAAATTTATGACTGTTTATTAACAAGTAAAATTTATGAAAATAGCAAAGATGCCACAGCAATTAAAAAAAGAACATCAAATAACATCGGTATTATAAAGCAGAACATTACGATGCACAATCCGCAAAAGCAAAAAATTGATAAGAGAAAAAACATGTTTTACAAAGTGGTTATTGCATAAAAATTCTATATCGTATAAAACTAGTAATTTGTAGAATTAAAATAACTATGTGGCACAATTTAATCACTCTCCTATATTTCAATTAGCTAGCAAACAATGAGCACTGTGTCATTATACTGAAACTTCAATAATTATGTGATTGTTACCCTTAAGGGGTTCCTCACAATAAATATGCCCCATGCAAAGGCTAATCGATCACAGTCCAATGAGAATGAATAGCAATCTGACTGATAAACTATGCAATGCCACATGAATGAATTTACGAAACAAAATAACACAAATCTAATACATCACACAAGAACAAACATTGATCAATAAAACAGTACACTAGTCAACATCTAAAAAAAAAAACACCAATAAATAAAACACCAATAAATAAAACACCTTGCAAAATACAAGAGTCAAAGTCTAAAAAGAACAATAAATAGAACACCTGCAAAATACGAGAGTCAAAGTCTAAAAAAATTAATAAATAGAACACCTGCAAAATACAAGAGTCAGTCTAGTGAACACCAATAAATCGAATCCCTGCAAAACACACGAGTCAAAGTTTCTGTGACAGAAACACACGTATATACATTGAACTAAGAACCGTATAATCACTGTTCACTGATACACTCACTAGTTCCACTGTTCCGAGGCACAATATAAGGGGAGGGGAAGGGGGTGCGTCGCCGCAGCTGTCAGTAGGGATTTTTTTGTCCATCTGTTGCGTGCAATCCCGCCGTCTCTGCCCTCTCATGAAGTTTCTCTTGGTGGTCTGTGTCACGTACATCTCGATTTGGTTCCATGTTTGTGTTGTCAAATTCGTGCGGTATCCTCGATTGACACGCCAGGTTGATATTCCTGGGCAAGGATGGCACTTAGTGGCTCTTCTTTTGTGCCACCCTTAGCGACCAGAGAACATCGAACCATGATTTACTGTCGCTTGACAGTAGGCATCCATCAGGAAATGTTGATAGGCGTCGTTGAAGTCTGCCAGTTTCTCTGGACAGTACCTGTCAAAAGGCTCCACGCCCCTTGTGTTGTTTCTCCGCGGCCGTCTCGTCACGGTCGCGTGCGTGTGGTGCGTTGCCAGCAGATGGATTTCCGCGCGGTGGACCGCTCGCCCATCTCAGGTCGTCGCCTTCAGGCAGGGTCGCACGGGGCGGCCGCCCATTAGCTCCAGGTGCAAGGGAAAGTGTTTGCCGCATGCCCTTCTTTTGTTGTCGACCGCGCTCCCGAAGTGGCCCGGTTGACAGCATCCCCCGCTAGAAACCCGCCAGTTTACAACTAGTCCGGTTGCTCCCGCTGTCTCGTAAGAGTTTTGCCGGTTCGCTTTCACGTTCTCAACTGCATTCACAGAAATTTTTCATCATCCTTATGTGATTACACAATGTCATACATAATACCACTTAGTATTGTCTTTCACAATTTTTAAGAACAAAGTGAGACTTAATTTTTTTTTATTTTTTTTTTATAAAAATAATTAGATGAATCGACAATATAAAATAAAATTTAAATGACTTGACAATGTAAAAAAATAAAAGTGAAATGACTTTACAATGTAAAAAAATAAAAAATTAAATGAACTGACAATATAATATTTAAATCCACATCACTAATGTGGTTCACTTACGTTTTAATAAATCCAATGCTACTTATTAATTCACTAAAATGAATAGGATTATGCCTTGTGCAAGTATAGGTCAGGACAGCATAGGGTTCACATGTTATTTACACACACATACATGCACACCTGTTGCCTATTCTACAAACTAACTACCCATAAACATGCATTACTCAATATTCTACTTCTATCCACTACTAGTTAAGCCAATAAGCTACTTCAATGCTATTTCAACACCGTGTATATACCACTACAACATTGTTCTAATTCGTCCTCTTCTTGACGCTCACGGCATACGTCTTGTCACATGATAAATATGGAGAAACATTCCTTAAACATACACAGTAAAAAGAACAATGGTTATTTACACACCAAAACATTTATACCAGTTCGCACACCTGAAAAGAGACTCGCAATTATACATTTATCATACTCATATATTCACACATAAAACAGTAAGAAAATTTCATCTAAAATTACGTTATCACAAGAATTAATCACACAGATGGCTCTGAGAAGGGTACAAATATTTTAATTATACAGGTTATACTACATTTTCTTACCCATTTCGTCCCTTCTTTAAGTTACGTTTCGCTTCCAAATCAGTTATTTCGCCTGTGGTGGTTATTCTGGACTCATTTCTCATGAATGGCAAAATTGTGGTCACCTCTATTCTGTAAAACAGTTTCATCTTAACATATTGAACTTACAACAGACACAAAAGATCCGAATCCTCCTGTAGTTTAAATGACAAATGTTTTGCTTCATTCTTATTACCTTAAACCAAGCTTTCCTTCGGTCCCATAATCAAAATTATTTAATCATCCTCTTCCTTCAAGAGGGAAATTTCCTCAGTACACATCATATAGGCTGCAGTGCATCCAGCACCAGCGAAAACAGTAAGCTGTAATGCTCACAGCATCAGCAAAATACATAAACGTCGCTTTTCTAGGACAAGTATTAACGCAGAATAATTTTTTTTAGGCTCTGGCTCAACATCAGTGAAGACTACAAAAAGGATCCACATTTCCGTTCCATTCTCCATTTGCTGGAAAACCGCTCGTATTTGACTGCCACAATAATATTTCAGGGCGACGTAAATTACACAAACCACAATTCTTCTTTCACCTTGAAGGGAATCAATCTACTTACGAAATCCACAGACAGCACTATCCGTACTCAGCTATAAAGAACAAAAAAGACATATATCATCAATATTAACATATCATCGCATATTGGGAAGCCAATGGTTAAACAATCGTATTATCGCGTCCTGTTTTCAAGATTCCAGATTTACTCATTCCTTTCTCAGAGTTCTCCTGTCTTAAAATATTCATACAGCACGCATACTATAGTAAGAGATCCTCATTTATACTGACAGATATAGAATAGTAATAGATAGATAGTAGCACTGAAAGCAGAAAATCGGAAACAAGGCTACTAACAGCTGGGGACCTGGGTTTGCCAGACCCATAATACCCACAGATCGGATATTCCCCTGAGTTTTGCATTAATTCAACACAGATCTTGCTTCCCTCAGGAGCGACTCTTTTCAATTTACCCAAAAAAAAACATAAACAGCATTTCACTCGTTCACAAGGAAACCTTTTATCTTTACGTTTGAATCAAACTAAATCCTAATTGCACAAGGAAAGAAAACAAATTAACAACATCACTTCAATCAATCACATAAAAACATCTTTATCATTAATTTTTACCAACATATTATTCAAAATGCATGTCACAAATTTAAACTAATCAATTCTTTCTCCTCACCGTCCTCTCTACTTCTCACTGTCCTTTCTACTCATTTGCCATGTCACTCATTTGTTCCGACTGGGCGCCTTCTGCGCTGATCATTTATCATTGTCGGTTTTGTTCATTTCCATTTGCTGGATTATGTCTAGGGTTGGCCGGCCGAATTTCAACATCATGAGGTGCTCCGCCTACAGTCCTATTCCCACCGTATTCATCGTAGTATCGATTCTGGTTGCCGTACCTGTAGCGTTCACGATCCTGTCCACGTCCTCTATCATTTCCGTTGTTCCACCTGTGTTCGCGACTGTCACCCCAGTTTCTATACGGCCGGTCCCGATTATTGTTCCGTTCGCGTCGCGACGACCAGTCACGCCGTTGATTAGTAATACGGCCACGACTGCGGTCGCGCTGCTGTGCCCCGTAATAACTTTGTGCCTGATTAGGCGGGCATTCTGCTGTATTATATTCCAACTCTTGGAGAAGTGTTTTAAACGTTTCCACGTCCTCTTTGCATCGTCCCGCAAGAATGACGTGCCGCAAGTGCATCGGCAATTTGGTGATGCATATCCTAATTAGTTCCGCAGGCCCGTATGGATCGTATAAAAATTGATTTGCCTGCAGCATGTGGTCGAATAGGCGTGCAGGGCTGCCGAAACCAGACTGGTTCAAATTTGGCAGCATAATTATGCCATGTTTGACCCTATCTTGTGCCGCTTCCGACCAATAGGCGGAGAGAAAGGCTTGTCGAAACTCCCGAGTGGAGTTGCAGTGACGCGCTGCCGACCTCATGCGAATCGCCGGTTCGCCTTCCAAATAGCCACACATATATTCTATCTTATGTGAACTTGCCCAGTCGGGAGGAAGACAGAACTCAAATTGCTCGAGCCATGCTCGTGGATGTATTCCTTTTTGCGAATTTCGGAATATCTCAAACTTTCTTACCGTAAGGAAATGTTTGAAATCAAATCCCCGCATTTCCTCCTGTCGAGGCCCTTGAATGTTTCTATTTTTCTCATGTCTGCCCCTCAAATTACATTCTTCCCTGTCGTCAAAATCTCCCTCGTGGCCGGAGTCCCTCTCTGCACTGTTCGTACGGCTATTTTTAGTGCTATTGGCGAGTTCGGAATCACACGCCATGCGGTTTTCCAGATGCGCCACGCGTTCTTGTAATTCGCCTGTTACGGCCTTGTGTTGCCTGTTCACTTCGAATTGTCCCTTCTGAAATCTCAGAAGCGAACGCACTTCTTCGGTCTCTGCGGCCGGCCGCTACCGGTGTAGTATTGTTCTCACTTTCCGTCAGCTTCATCGTGCCTACAATGTCCGCTAATGCCGCAATCTTATCATCTATTTGTCTCTTGTCCTCCGCCCCAGTCTGCTTCAATTGTTCTACTTGCTGTTCCAACGCGTGGATCGCTAAACTGTTGTCCGCTATTGTGTTGCTAACGGACGTGGGACAATGCGTTTCCGCCTCTTGGACCCTCGAGAGTACCTGCTGATGTTCCCTTTGGCATTCTTCCCTCAGCTCTTGGAAATTCCTAAGTAGCCGTTTTTCGCTTTCTTTAGATTCGGCATCGCGACTCCGCTTGCTCTGTTCTAAGGCTTGCAGACGACCATCGATTTGTTCAAATGTACGGCCTAATTCTTTCGTAATATCACTTTTTATTTCACTTGCCAGATTGTTTATTCTTTGTGAGATATCATCGGACACTCTCTGCATCGACTTGTCGACTTTATTTGTCTGCTGGATTAGTTTTTCGTCTATTTGTTCGCCTAGCTCGCGGATCGATTTTTCGGAATTCTGTGCGTTTTCTTTATTTTGTTGCAATAAGGCTTTCATGAGTTCTGCCAAATCATTTTGGTTAGTAGGAGGCAAATTAATTTGTGGCTCTGATGTGAGCCCGTTCGTGCTGTTCTGCATTTCGTCTGAAGTATTTCCCATTGCATTTTCGGAACCGCCCGACGCGTTAACATTCGAAATCAAATTATCCCCTTGGTCCATGTTGCTTAAGTTGTCGGACCGCTTACTTTTAGTTTGGTTACGTGTCTGCATTAGTTCAATTTATACCCAGTACGCAACACACTAATCACAGTAAATGTATCCCCCAAAAATTTCGACAGTTACACGAAAGGTACCCAACCTAGTACTCACTTTTTCACACGCAAAACAAATTTTTATCTTTGATCGAAACAGTGGAATTTACAAGCGAGAAAAAAAAACCACACACACATATAAAACACACAAATATAGAAAACAAAACAACAAGACAAACAACACAACGCCGCTCAACAACGCAGTGAATCTTTAGAAAGTCTCCTCAGAAACAACGCAGAAGTTGTTTGAGCGCTGTAGGGAAAAAAAATTAAGATTATACAACGCTTGCAATATAACATCTCAGAGATTCCAGAGTCTAGCGGAATCAGAACAGGGTCGCCATGTGTAATATTGCTACATGAATTTGCTATGCTGAAATCGGGTGCTAATAGTAGAATAAAAGCGGGTTAAAAGCTGTGAGCTGTCTGGGGAGAAGTTAACCGTGCATTACTGCGCAACTGTTTCACCAGGTAACTAGTCTAGGTTTACCACATTACCAATCAGACTAACATTGATTATAATCTTTTACAGTCATACAACAACCGGTAATATACATATATAAAGGACAATTTAAATAAAAAGAAAGAAATCAGTTTATATTTGGAAATTTATTTTAAGATTGTTCATTGAAATTTCAGCATATTATACGTGAGTTATAACTGAGCTGGTGCCTTGTTTAAGGATTGTAAAAATGTGAGATTTTAATCTTACGGAACACATCAAATATGGAGCCAAGATTGGGAGACTGCCTACAACACTGCATTCACAAAACAACACCCAAAGAACGTTGAAACATAAGCAAGAAGAAATTAACCACAACCAACAGATTCAGTTTTCACCCAAAGAAATTACATTCGTAACACAATCCTGTCCGTCATGTAATTACCACACACTGGTATACTAAATTCATATTAACTCTTTGTGAAATCTTCCCAAAAAGAATAGCTGAAGGCTACTTTGATGATTACACCACATGCTCCACGTGGTCAACTTGGTTTACAGAAAGCGTATAACTCCACAGTAATTTTGATAATTAAAATAAATTCGATCGAAAAGCAAGTGACAAAAGAAAAACCTTGAACTGGTTACTAACGTCTTACTATTAACCTGATGGGTCAAACAGTTATATAAGCACGTGGTACTGGTCTCGCAAAGTACACTCCACGTGGGTTGAACATAAAGAAAACCATAAAGAAAAGTTGCTATATTGTAAAATATTGTCAAGACGAGACGTTATAATCACACAAGCATTCACATTTAAGATTGATGTTAGTTAGAGTTACTGATCAACACGTGGTTCCACTTTACTCACAAAGTAGTAACAAAGCAACAACCGGAAAATAATATGAACTTCACACGAGAATTACACTACGCTACAATTTAAGATAACCTTAGATATTTTAGAGCTAAACCCGAAATGAAGATGATTAAATTTTCAGTTAGGCTGAACTTAACAAATCCATTGTCCTATGGACTTAGCAGACACGTGCTTAGCCGGAGATCTTACCACTTCAGACGCTCGCCACGGTCCCACAGCAAACTGCCTACTGCCGAGCGTGCTTCCTGAGGGTGGCTCACAAAGACAAACGGAAGTGGCCAGAGGGGCAGCTTCCTATACCAACAGGACAACGGACGGACAGAACCATACTAAGGATAGAAACCTCTTTGCTTTTAGGAAGCGTAGCTACCTGTTCCGACGTTGGTCCTACTGTTCTCTAGCAGACAGGCTTGTCTGCTACCCTCAAGCATGGAACTACAAATACATTTGCTCATTCATACTCTCACACAGAAGGGAAGGGGGATGACAGTATCTTATCATATACAGTATATAAAAGAAAGCGGATGTAGGTTCCGTATGAGACTGTGTGACATGAATTACATATAAACTGTGTTTTAAAGTGTAGTAGTGTGACAGATCGTTCTTGTTTACGTGTAAAGGTAACACGTTCCACTACTCAGTCTCCTCCCAGATAGTCAGAAACGCCACAGTAAATTTAGGAGAGGAATTTACTCCATAAATGACAACAGATTTAAGAAATTAAACATGAAAGGAATCCAACAGAGACCTTTCATTGTTCGTTATCGTGTTTGAAGGAAACATTTCGTGTGAATGGTATTGTTGGAGATAAAGAGTCATTGTGTGTAATTTTCGTACAGTGACGAGTTTTGTATGTTTTGTAAATGATTACGCGATCGATGAAAAAGGCAAAAATGATGGATAGTCAGGATGACGAAATTGTTGACATGGCGAACTCGCCAACACAGGAGAACAGTATGATGAATAATGAAGTGGAAAACAATTTAATAAGTCGGGAAAATAGTCCGGAACCATTTCAAAATTTTTCTCAATCAGAAAATTCACAGAATATGAGATTAACGATAGAAGATTCTGAAATAGTATCGAACACAGATAGCTTTATGGCTATGCAGAAGGAAGTTAGTTTTGCGGGAAATGTTAGGGACGAAAATAATTTCGAACCGGCTGATATGGAGCAGTTGATGAGTGCTATATTAAATTTTGGAGCACGAATGGAAACACAGTTTAGATCTGAATTTAAAACACAGATGGGAACAACTAAAACTGAGATGGGAACAATTAAAACTGAGATAGGAACAATTAAAACTGAGATGGGAACAATGGAAACACAGTTAGACTCACGAATAGGGACATGTTTCAAAAACATGAAAGATGAATTAAAGAAAGAAATTCGAGAAGAAATACAACCGATTTTTAATTCTCACAATAATAGATTATTTGCAGTAGAGATTAGACAAAAGGAACAGGATAGAGAACAGGAAGAAAGAGATCGCGTGATAGTACAAAAATTTTCAGAGTTAAATTTACAACGTGCACACGATAAGGAAGAAATACTTGAAAGAATCGAGGAATCCGTACCAAATGACAGAATAAATAACCTAACGCAACAGTATGAACAGTTAACTACTAAATGTGTTAATACTGAAACCCGAGTCGCGACACTTACGGAAGACGTAAATAAACAGAAAGAACAAATAGGTGATTTATCGGAAAGAGTTGAGGAGATTTCAGATAAGTTGACAAGTCTTAGTTTAAATGGGGACAGAGATTCGGATGATATAGCTCCATTACCATTTGCAGAAACTGAAGAATACCAGAACATAAATAAACATGTTGAAAATCAGGGAAAATTTAATGAACGCGTTAAAAGGGAAGTTGAGGCATTACGAAAGCAAGTCAAACAAATTGAAGGCGAAATCGTAGGAAAAGACAGCAAAAGAAATTTAGAATCACAGATACCAGAGGGGTTTGAAGAAAATAATTTGTTTCATTTACGGGATGCAACAAGAGAGCGCCAGGCGCGCGAACTTGACAATAATCAACATTGGGACTGGGACAGACGCGGTAGGTCTTTGTCGCCACGAGGCGAAAACTTTGACTATAAACACTTTTTGACTGTTCGGAAATTTAAGATCTTCCGCAATTCTAAGAATGACATACATCCATGTTCATGGTTAGATCAATTTATGAACGCACTTTCACCAAACTGGCCACTAAGTCACAAACTAGAAGTTATGTGCGGCTATTAAGGTCCTCAGGGGATTCATTACACTAAGTGAATATGTGCCGTAGCGTGCATAGGGCCCCGAGCTGTAGTGGTGCTATTTCTCTTTTAGTTTTCTGCACCGCTGCCTACTCTTTTACTATTCTTTGCATCTGTCAAAACAACTCTTCGACTATCAATCTATCTAGTGAGTAAGTAAACAATAACCGGATATGACGATTTTACCCAAGAGTGATTTCGGAAATTACCATTTGGACTTACTGTACCTTCAGCAGCATTCATTCGTAGTTTAAGAGAAATTTTACCTGTTTATCTTCGAGACAATATTACTTCATATGTTGACGATATTCTTATTGCTAAACGTTCTTGGAGTGAGCACAACAAAATTTTTGGATTCATTATTACGTATCTTTGCAAGAGTTGGCATTACAGTGAACTTGGAAAAATCTGAATTTGGTCGTTCTGAGGTGAAATTTCTTGGTCATATTACTTCTACAGACGGTATTCTTCCTGATCCAGAGAAACTAGACGCTATTCGTAATTATGCTGTTCCTACCACAAAACGTGATGTTCGTAGTTTCCTTGGTGTCTGTAATTTTCTTAGACGCTTTGTTAGATTGGACAATTTGGCTACACCTCGTTTATGTGAACTATCTGGAAAGAATTCTAATTGGGGTTGGGATGAGGAAGCTCAGTCAGAATTTGAACAACTTCGTGATGCTTTAGTTGCTGCTCCACTTCTTTCACATCCGGATTTATCTAAAGATTTTTGTTTGGCGACGGACTCATCATACAAAGGCCTAGGTGCACATTTATTTCAAGAGATAGAAGATAACGGGGTTGTAGCGCAGAAGACTATTGCATTTGGAAGTCGTGTTCTCTCTAAATCCGAAAAGAATTATTCGATTATGGAACTTGAAGCTTTAGCTGTTGTTTGGGCTTTTACAAAATTTCGGACATTTTTGTTTGGCAGACATACTAAGGTTTACACCGATCATCGAGCTCTGGAATTTCTTATGTCAACAAAATTAACTCATGGCAGATTGTCACGATGGGCGTTGTATTTACAGGAATTTGATTTTAGTATTGTTTACATACAGGGTTCTTCAAACATTATTGCTGATGCTTTATCACGTGCACCTATGGGTTTGAAACAAAGTGCTGAAGAGGACTGCAAAGAAAACAATTATTGTTTGATGTATATTCAAGGTGTTGCGTTTGAGAATTTTATTTCGTCTTCGCTCCAGGACATCGCTAAGGAGCAAAATAAGGATCCAATCTGGAAGGACATTAAGGAGAAGTGGAGGAGAAAGGAAAGCGTAGCGATTAGACAGCATTATTTAGTTCGTAATGACATTCTTTTTAAACGAAAATCGGTCGACAACTCTGTTTGGTTAGTTTGTATTCCTGATGAGTGGGTCAATAAATTGATTTGGTACACACATTTCAGTTATGCACACTTTGGTCCCAGAAAATGCTTTCATAAATTACGAGAAAATTGCTACTTCAGTAATATGGAAAAACGTATTCGATCTGTTCTTGCCAAATGCAAATTATGTCAAAAGGCTAAGCCGCCAACTATTTCTCACAGAGCACCGTTGTTTCCTATCATTCCAGCGAAATTAAAGGAGATGGCTGCAGTCGATTTGTTCGGTCCAGTGGTTCGTTCTCCTAATGGTTTTGCGTACATTTTCGTAGCAGTGGAATTGACATCAAAATATGTGTGTTTTACACCTTTACGCAAAGCAACAGCTCGTTCAGAATCTAATGCTTTCATCAAACATTTTCTTAAAGAAGTGGGTCATGTTGATAAGGTTATATCAGATAATGGATCACAGTTTCGCTCTAAAACTTGGCTTCGTACTCTACGGCGTCGTAAGATTAAACCAATTTTGATTTCACCTTTTCACCCTCAATCTAACGCTTCAGAGAGATGGATGAAGGAAATCAATAAATTGTGTCGTCGTTATTGTCATCAGAATCACAGAACATGGGATCAGTATCTTCGTATTTTTCAAAAAATTCTGAATGAACTCCCTAATGATTCAACTTCTTTACTGCCTCTATTGATATTAAAAAATAAAGCACCGACAAATCGCATTTCTGAAATCGTTCCTTTTCCGCCTCCACGGAAACTGCGGCATTCTGAAGTTGTCAATCTGGCTCTACGAAATATTGCATCTGCAGCTGCTAGAAGAGAGAAATCAGCTAAACGTCCTGGTCGTTTAAAAATCTTGTCAGTTGGTCAAAAGGTGTTAATTAAGTCTCATCGTTTGTCTCACAAAGGAAAAGGCTTGTGTCGCAAATTTTTTCTGCTTTATAACGGTCCATATAGAGTTCGCAAAATTATTCATGATAACACTGTCGAAGTAGAAACTCTTAAATCCCGACGCTCTAAGGGAATACATCACATATCGAACGTAAAAATTTTTGTGGAATGACATACTTGTGAGAAACTAACAGCTACATGTAAACATGCAGAGAATACAAGGATACCGCGCTGTGTTTTGGCGGCGGCACATACTCAAGGCAACAGTCAAGTCTGCGCGCCGCACAAGGCAGTCGTTGACCGCAAACAATTGCGTCCTACGTCACGCGCCTACAGCTGATCGAGCGCTCAGTGCGAATGCACTGACAGCCGTAAACAAATACACAGTCTATTTTCTCTGATTAAATTCGGTATAAAGCTATAGTGACTTGAAAAATTATGTTATTAACGTTCAGTATTTTTCAGGATACGTTTGTATAAAATATTTAAGAACTTCAGGTAAATTCTGTGCGTGTCCGACGTTAAGACGACTTGCTATCGTGAAAATTTCAGGAAGAATGTAAATTCGAAGAAGAAACTAATATACTAAAAAGGTAACTATTAATTGAGTTCATTTTTCAGGTAACATATTTCCACTTAGGTACGTACTTTAGACGTAATTTTCTGCTCGCAATTACGTGATTCATACTTTGTGCTAAATTTCATGTTCTATGAATTTACTTGTCCGCCTCTCGTGGTATCGCGGTAGCGTTCTCGCTTCCCGAGCGCGGGGTCCCGGGTTCGATTCCCGGCGGGGTCAGGAATTTTTCCTGCCTCGAGATGACTGGGTGTTGTTGTGTCGTCTTCATCATCATCATTCATTCCCATTACGGTCGGAGGAAGGCAACGGCAAACCACCTCCATTAGGACCTTGCCTAGTAAGGCGGTGCGGGTCCCCCGCATCGTTCCCCTACGCTCTGTAAAGAAGCATGGGACTTCATTTTTTTTTTCATGAATTTACTTGTGAAGCGACGTGCTTGCGTACATTTACTGATTTTGACAATGATTGATTAATGAACAGTGTTGTTATTTGTATATATTATGCTTTTTCACTGATGTCATATTTTTCTATTATGTGCCTGCTGTGCTTATTTATTTAAATTGTAATTGTCACCTGATTAGTTGTGCTGATATGGTTATGTATGTAAGTTATACTTTGTGATTTAACTGCTTGCGCCTTCATGTTTACTTATTAAGATTACATATGAACATTTATTTGCTTATGCTGATATGATGCTAATGACCTGTTTATTACGTAAGATATATGTTTGCTGCTGTGCGTATGGATTGCATATTTATACATTTCTGTTTGTTGTCATAACTATTCTTTAATTTGCTATATATAGAAATGCTGATATACAGTGTACGAACATGGAGTTTAGGTTACACTATGGTATTAATTATTGTTCGCTTGGCAGAGCCTCGTTGTAAGAATTGTGCTGCATCCACTCGTTGGCATTCTGTTCTCTACTGGTATATTTACTCGCTATTGCATGTTTTGCTTACGCTCAGTGCCTTATATTTTTAAGATAAGAAAATGAACTGCTATGATTCGACGAACGACATTAGTACAAGAAGTCACATGAGCTGGAGGTTTTATCAAAGCTGTATAAATTTATGCTAACAGGAAGGAAGCTAACGACATGACATACCAACACTAGAGTTAGACCATTGACAGTTATTACACTGCATTCTTCGTGAGCAATTGAAATAGCAATTGATTCTTGAAGTGGTGTACACACTGTGAAATATTACGATTTATTCACTCAAAGTCTTATGTGATCTTTCATACTATGTACTCATACTTACTTACTGAGAGTTATTCAAACTAAAGGCTGTTAGAAGTCATGTATGCATTTCTTTTGTTTAATGATGGACAAGGCAACCAAAATGTATCTTATAATTCATAATGCGTAGAAGATTTGAGTCAGATGGATTACATAGGTGTTGTGTGTGGACACTGTGTCTTCGGATTGCATGGGATGATGAATTGAAGTTTGCACTAGGATTTTATCTGTACTTGTTCGAGGAGACTGACTAGAGGAAAGAGTTGTTATGGAAGTGAAATGATATTGGTAATAAGGTTTATATGTATCGACGTATTGAAGAGGTATTATTGAGGTATTGAGATTATGTGAAGTTGATGATTATGGGAGTTTTGGTGGACAAGAGGTAAGGTAAATGATATTGATGATAAGGTTTATATGTATCGACGTAAGAGATATTATTGAAGTATTGAGATTATGTGATGCTGATGATTATTGGAGTTTTGGTGGATAAGAGGTAAAGTAAGTGAGGAGCATATTTTTTTTTTGTTGGTTTATATGGAACAAGGAGGATGAAGATGGCAGACTAGAACACTCAACTAGAAGGAAGATTGTCTACACACACGCTTTGTTAAATCAATAAGCAGTATATACTTTTTTTTTTTTTTTTTTTGAAGAGAGGAAGTATTTGCATATCTTGGCTCACTGACAGTTGTTCAGCAACTGTACATTTGATGTGGCTTGGCGAACATTGGTCTTGACATGATGACTATGACGTTGACTAACTATTATTGACTGTTATAAACTGCGCCACTACTACTTGATACACATGATGAACATCAAATTTTGACAGAATTGCATTTACACAGTTAACACTATTCAATTACACAGTAGCACTAATGTGGACTAAAGATGAGTGAGTGTGTTTTGTGTGTTTTCCCTTCCTAATCCGAGATAATTGGTACCGACCTATCTCCTAAATATTATTTTACTTGTTTGTTGTGGCTGATATTTGTGTATTTGTAATAGTTAATATGACAATTATCTGATATCATTTGTGTGTTTATTATAATTTGTATGTTTAGTGTAAGAGCATTGAAAATAATTTTGTAAAAGCAATTGTGTGTGCATTCAAACTGTTGTTCACACCTGCACCTGTTCAACATTGATGTGTGACACTTAGAAATGTTTAATTTCTGCTGATGAACTGTGTGATTAGTGATAGTGAATATTATGGACTGTTACTTGCACTTTTTCTACGTGATTGGTTCCACTAGGACATGTTTAATTTCTGGTGATAAACTCTGATGAACAGTGTGATTAGTGATAGTGAATATTATGGACTGCTGTCTGCACCTGTTCAACATTACTGGGTGTCACTAGTGAAACTACTTATACTGAAATGATGTCACTTGTTGCTGTCTGCACCTGATCAACATTGCTGGGTGCCACTGATGGACTGCTTCTACTGAAATGATGTCACTTGTTGCTGTCTGCACCTACTCAACATTGCTGGGTGCCACTGATGGACTGCTACTACTGAGATAATGTCACTTGTTGGTATCTGCACCTGTTCAACATTGCTGGGTGCCACAGATGGACTGCATCTGTTGAAATAATGTCACTTGTTGGTGTCTGCACCTGTTCAACATTGCTGGGTGCCACTAATGGACCTGCTTCTGCTGAAAGATGTCACTTGTTGGTGTCTGCACCTGTTCAACGTTACTGGGTGCCACTGATGGACTGTTTCTACTGAGATGATGTCACTTGTTGGTGTCGGCACCTATTCAACAATGCTGGGTGCCACAAATGGAACTGCTTCTACTGACATGATGTCACTTGTTGGTGTCTGCACCTACTCAACATTACTGGGTGCCACTGATGGACTGTTTCTACTGAAATAATGTCACTTGTTGGTGTCTGCACCTGCTCAACATTGCTGGGTGCCACTGATGAACTGTTTCTACTGAAATAATGTTACTTGTTGGTGTCTGCACCTGTTCAACATTACTGGGTGCCACTGATGGACTGCATCTATTGAAATAATGTCACTTGTTGGTGTCTGCACCTATTCAACATTGCTAAGTGCCACTGATGGACTGCTTCTACTGAAATGATGTCATTTGTTGATGTCTGCAATTGTTCAACATTACTGGGTGCCACTGATGGACTGCTTATACTGAGATGTCACTTGTTGCTGTCTGCACCTGCTCAACAATACTGGGTGCCACTGATGGACTGCTTGTACTGAAATGATGTCACTTGTTGCTGTCTGCACCTGCTCAACATTGCTGGGTGCCACTGATGGAACTGCTTTTACTAAAATGTCACTTGTTGGTGTTTGCACCTGTTGACCATTGCTGGGTGCTACTGCTGGAACTGTCAACTACTTGTTTCTTGAACTATGGAAAGCATGTTATGTGAACATTTGTATAAACTGATTTTTTGTGTATTGTGTAAACTATTATGTAAAGTCTCATGTATGAAAGAATTTGTATTGCTTACTGTATTTTATATATTAGGTTATTGGAAGGTCAGTGCAAAGCCAAAATTTTATCTAATTATGTGATATTTACGTATTAATATTATCTTTCTTTTTGTCTGTATTTTTGTGGACGAGTTTGGTGGTATTTTCACAACCAATGCTGGCAAAAATACCATCAAATTCTGGCCCGTGGAGGAAGGGCATATGAAAGGTGGCTACACTGAGCCACAGCGCCAGAGATTGCGCCAAAGAGTTTTATTCCGCCGCCTCCACTGGCAGTTCTTGTCGAGATAGGGCAGTAGTCAGTGTTTGTTGAGATGTGCTAGTGGACAGTGCTTGTCGAGAACTCATAGTAGTGAGTGCTTGCTGAGATGTCGTAGTGAAAAGTTCTTGTCGAGAGGTCGTAATAGGGAGTGCTTGATGAGATGTCGTAGTGGAGAGTGCTTGTTCCATGTTTTATGCAGTTGTTTGATGGGCTAGACAGCAGATGTTGTTCTAATGGAGATTTTGTAATGATCAGAGTGCTTTTCGTCAATATATATGAAGGTAACAAAACTCCTTTCTCTTCTTTCTCATTATTTCAGTGTCCTGAATAATGCTCATTACAGGTTCAGTCAACAAAGTATCTGGCTTGTGTTCTTGTATTAGAGTGTAATTCTGGTTTTCTTGCGCAATTATAGTATTTCTAATTTTTTTATCACTTCAGTATAAATGGTATTTGAAATTTCTTGTCTTATTGAAGAAGAACCGTGCCAGATGTGTACGTTGAGTCATATTTCCACACACAGAACAGTTATACTTGTGCTTTGGTTTCGTAGGTTTCATAGTTGCTGGGGACTTAATTAATTAATTGTGTTAACGGAAATTTCATTTCATTCTTTGTTGTTATTCTATGCAGTCAGTTTGCGTACAAATACTAGTCAGGGCCAACCGTTTACGAGACTTCGTAATCGGACACACAGCGACAAAAAAATTAAAAAATATTTGCATTGAAATAATAATTAAGCCCCCATGCAAGATTTACATTATAGCACGATGTTTTATATGCAGCTATTACGGTAACAATTTGGAACGACTTTTCATAGATAATGCCATCAACTTCGGGTATTTTTATTTCCTATTTCATATATTATCTCACGCTTTGTATCCGTAGTCGTTCTCTTCGTTGTTAGAAAAAGTGTATTTTGTTGTAATTACGTATAAGCGTTGATTGTAGATTACATTTACAAAACGAACTTCCGAGTTGTCGGCGTGTCCGGTGGCAGCTATTGCAACCTCACAATCGTAGTATACTCAACTACAAGCGAGCTTTCAAGTGACATGTTTCATCGGCCATGGTATAGTATTAGATTTGTTACCGGTAGATTCGATCACCATGCAGTAGTACGGAAATGCTTCTTGAAATCAAATGGGAATCCCTGGGGAGAAGATGATGCTCTTTCCGTAAGGCACTATGGCCCAGTTTTAGAGAACCGGTATTTGAGGCCGACTGTAGTCCGATTCTACTGTCGCCAACGTACTTTTCGCGTAAGGACTGTGAAGATGCGAGGAAATTAGGGTTCGTACAATGGATTTTAGATAGTCGTCTTTCCCTCGCCCCGTTTGCGAGTGTAACAGGACTAGTAGTGGTATGCGGTACCTCCATCACGCACAGTATTGTGGCTTGCAGATTATATTCGCAGATGTAGAAAGCCTCAGGCATGAATGGCGTATTAAGCCTCTTTATAAAGGTGTGTTATAACTACAGGGAAAGGAGGTGGGGACAGAGACACAGAAACTGTAGATATGGATAATATACTGACAAACAAATTACTGAAAAGCAACAAAAAAAGTATGGATCTCATTTAGTCATCTCTCTCATTGCCCCACATCCAATTTTAAACTCATCCTAAGTGACGAACGATCTGTATGTCTCTCCCAAAAGGAACCGTGGAATCGCACCTGTGTGTGTGTGTGTGTGTGTGTGTGTGTGTGTGTGTGTGTGTGTGTGTAGAAAAAGGCGAGGATCCAGGGTTCGGTTCTAAGAGTGGGACCGGGACACAGTCTTTCACCCTCCCCCGAGCCCTCTTCAATGCAATTTACCCGCAGACGTACATTTAAAATGCCATAGATGTCTAAGATAATAAGACACAGAACAACAAGAGGTTTGGGATAGACATTACAAGAACTTGTGGTACAGGAAAAAACAGGAAGTATCACTAGAGAATGCCACAGAAGAACTTTGCTCGGCTGACCTTCTGACATGTGAAGAACTGTATGAGACTCTGTCAATGATAAAAGCCTGGAATAAACGCTGAGCTTATAAAATATATGGTACAGTGCTAAAATTAAGAATGCTCCTTATGGTGTGCTGGAAGAATATATACCAATTGCATGAAGGCATGCTGTTGTCATCCCTCTTTTTAGAAAAATGGAAACGAAATAGCCGTAGACAGATAAATTTAGTAGGTACAGTCTTTAGAATGATTGGCAAGAGGCAACAATTTTTAAGTGAAATACTCCTTTTAACAGAATGGTTTTTCAGGAAGAGAATATCGTGCAATGATGCATTTATTATGTGACAGTTAATAGAGAAAAGGTGCGAATTTAACGTGGAAACACATATAGCCTTTATAGATTTCTGTAAATAGGCAAATTCTATGGAGCATACTAGAGAAAGGAGACATGCACACGGACACTAAAATAATGATTAAAACAAATGCAAGAATTTCAGATATCATCATTAGTTCATGAGCCCACACGAATTGTAAATGGTTGCGAAAACACACGTGACCTCTTAGCCACAAATAATCCTGATCTAATAGAGAGCGTCACGGCGGATACAGGGATTAGTGAACGTAAGGTCTTTGTAGCGAGGCTCAAAACCATATCAACCAAAACCACTACAAATAAACGAAAAATACATTTATTTAAAACAGCAGATAGAAATACGCTTGATGCCTTCGTAAGATAGAGCCTCCATTCCTTCCAAGCTAATTATGTAAGTGTAGGCCAGATATGGCTCAAATTCAAAGATACAGTATCGACAGATTCATATCGCGTAAGTTAACAAGAGACGGGACTGATCCACCATAGTACACAAAACACTCCAGAGCACTGTTGCAGAAGTAACGGAAAAAGCATGCCGAATTCAGAAGAACGCAAAATCCCCAAGACGGCTAAGTTTCACGGAAGCTCGAAATTTAGTGCGGACGTCAAAATGGTTCAAATGGCTCTGAGCACTATGGGGAGGCCATCAGTACCCAAGAACTTAGAAGTACTTAAACCTAACTAACCTAAGGACATTACAGACATCCATGCCCGAGGCAGAATTCGAACCTACGACCGTAGCGGTCACGCGGTTCCAGACTGAAGCGCATAGAACTGCTCCGCCACAACGGCCGGCGTGCGGACGTCAATGCGAGATGCTTTTAATAGGTTCCACAATGAAACATTGTCTTAAAATATGGTAGAAACCCCAAGGGATTCTGGTCGTACGTGAAGTACACCAGTGGCAAAAAACAGTCAATACCATTACTGCGCGACAGCGATGGAAATGTTACCGATGATGGTGCCACTAAAGCGGAGTTCCTAATACAGTTTTCCATAATTCCTTCACGAAAGAAGACGAAGTAAATATTCCAGAATTCGAAACCAGAACAACTGTTAGCATGAGACGTAAAAGTAGATATGTTAGGTGTTGCGAAACAACTCAAATCACTAAAGAAAGGCAAGTCTTCCGGTCCAGATAGTATACCAGTCAGGTTCCTTTCAGAGTATGCAGACACAATAGCGCCTTTCTTAGTAATCACATACAACCGCTCACTTGACCAAAGGTCTGTTCCTAAAGACTGGAAAGTAGCACAGGTCACACCAATATTCAAGAAAGGAAACAGGAGTAAACATTGAATTACAGACCCATATCACTGACCTCAATTTGCAGTAGGATTTTGGAGCATATACTGTACTCGAACATCATGAATCACTTTGAAGAAAATGACTTATTGATATGTAACCAACACGGATTCAGAAAATATCGTTCTTGTGCAACAAGTAATGAGCGCTGTCGACAAGGGATCTCAGATCGAGCCCATATTCCTGGATTTCCAGAAGGCTTTTAATACCGTTCCTCACAAGCGACTATTAATCAAATTGCGGACGTATGGAGAATCGTCTCAGTTGTGTGATTGGATTCGTGATTTCCTCTCAGAGAGGTCACAGTTCGTAGTGATAGACGGTAAATCATCGAGTAGAACAAAAGTGATATCTGGCGTTCCACAAGGTAGTGTCATACGCCCTATACTGTTGCTGATTTACATAAATGATACAGGTGATAATCTAAGCAGCCCCCTTCGATTGTTTACGGATGACGCTGTAATTTACCCTCTAGGAAAATCATCAGACGATCAATCCCAACAACAAAATGATCTAGAGAGAATTTATGTATCGTGCGAAAAGTGGCAATTGGCACTAAACAAAGAAAAGTGCGAGGTCATCCACATGGGTACTAAAAGAAATCCTATAAATTTTGGATGTACGATAAATCGCACAAATCTAAGGGCTGTCAATTTGACTAAATACTTAGGAATTACAATTACGAGCAACTTAAATTGGAAAGACCACATACATAATATTGTGGATAAGGCGAAACACTGTGCTTTGTTGCCAGAAGACTTAGAAGATGCGACAAACCCACATTACACTTGTCCGTCCCCTGCTGGAATATTGCTGCGCGGTGTGGGAACCTTACCAGGCAGGATTGACGGAGGACATCGAAAAAGTGCAAAGAAGGTCAGCTCGTTTCGTGTTATCGCGCAATAGGGGTGAGAGTGTCACTGATGTGATACGCGGGTTGGGGTGACAGTCACTGAAACAAAGGCGGTTTTTTTTTTTTGCGGCTAGTTCTATTTACGAAATTTCAATCACCAACTTTCTCTTCCGAATGCGAAAATATTTTGTTGACACCGCCTAAGTAGGGAGAAATAATCATCATAATAAAATAAGAGAAATCAGAGCTCGAACGGAAAGATTTAGTTGTTCCTTTTCCCACGCGCCATTCGTGAACGGAATGGTAGAGAAGTAGTATGAAAATGGTTCGACGAACTCTCTGCCAGGCACTTAGGTGTGAGTTGCAGAGTAACCATGTAATTGTAGATCCAGAACTGTGAATCAGCATGTCAAACAAGGGTACAGTCTATCACCGACACTATTTAAGATATACACATATCTTAAGAAGATGCAAACAAGAAGTACATCTTCAAACAATGGAAACTCCAGGTAGGAATATCAACAATGTAGGAAAAGACAGATTGCTGCTTACCGTAAAGAAGACATGTCAAGTTGCAAACAGGCACAATTGAAAGACACTTACATAAAACTTTCGGTCACAGCCTTCGTCATCTCGGGCCGGAATGTTCGCCGACTGACAAGTCTATTTTCTCAGTTGTCTGCTAGACAAGAATACAAAAAGGCAGCCTTTGAGGTAAAAACTAACTAAGTGCATGTTATACTTACTAAACTAAACACTGCTGGCCATTCCGGCCGAGATGCAGGAGTTGGCGGTTGTGTGTGTGTGTGTGTGTGTGTGTGTGTGTGTTTTACTGACGAAGGCTGTGGCTGAAAGCTTTATATGAGTGTCTTAACTGTGACTTTCTTCAACTTAACGTGTCTTCTTTACATTAAGTAGGAACGTCTTTTCCTACGTTGTTGAAGTACATCTTTTGTTACATATATCACTGCTCAGAGTACCTTTGGCAACTGCGCAGATGGCAGGGCATGCATGGGGAGAATGGTGGTGGTGGGGGCTGCAGACAGACGCTGTAGGGTAAATACCGAGCTTAAAGGGGAAGGGCCATTCTAAACTGAAGCCTACACTCACGTTATCTGTAAATATCAAGCAGGGCCTCACACTTGCATGGTGACCATTCGAAGTGACCTGCTTTGGTTAGTATCTAAAAAGAATTCCACCGAAAATTCTGAGATTTATTTTCCCCTGGCTTGTTAACCATTTATAACTTTCAGAGAGGTGTCATGAGTGGCGAATTTTGTGCAAAAATACACATTTCTCTGGTTACCGCATTAAAATTTGCTTCTTTTGCCGAAACATAGCGCAGTTTACACAGTCTCACATCACTAACATGTTGTGCATACATAACTGCGAGAGAATTCTGTAGGGACCGATGACCTCAGCAGTTTGGTCCCTTAGAAATTCACACACATTTGAACATTTGAACAGAGAATTCTGAAACAGTGGTTTATTAAGTTTATTAAACGAGGACCCGAGGAAAAGTAAGGTCAGCATCTTATGAAAAAGCACATCCTTGGTACAAAATAAACGTGTAATGTCTACAGTTACTTTGAACCGAAACCCATAGCCTTTCTCATTTCCCCAGCTGTCGATGGCCCTTAGAAAGTAATTCTTCCATCGAAAAAGTCTCTATTTAGTGAAAATCACGGTAGATAATGAAATTTTGCATAATAACGCTCCTCTTTGCGAGCTATTATTTGCTAAAATATCATTTCAGTATCTCAAACAATTTATGAAATATTAAGAATGTTGTGGATACCAATTAGGTTCTTTTCGGAGTATGCTGATGCATTAGCTCTATACTTATATCATATACAACGGTTCGCTCGACGAAAGATCCGTACCCAAATACAGGTCATACCAATATTCAAGAAACGTAGTAGGAGTAATCCACTAAATTACAGGCCCGTATCGTTAACATCGATATGCAGCAGGATTTTAGAACATATATTGTGTTCGAACATTATGAATTACCTCGAAGGAAATGGTCTATTGACACACAGTCAACATGGGTTTAGAAAGCATCGTTCCTGTGAAACACAACTAGCTCTTTATTCACATGAAGTGCTGAGTGCTATTGACAAGGGATTCCAGATCGATTCCGTATTCCTTGTACCACACAAGCGGCTCGTAGTAAAATTGTGTGCTTATGGAATATTGTTTCAGTTATGTGACTGGATTTGCGATTTCCTGTCAGGGAGGTCATAGTTCATAGTAATTGACGGAAAGTCATCGAGTAAAACAGAAGTGATTTCAGGCGTTGCCCAAGGTAGTGTTAGAGGCCCTTTGCTGTTCCTTATCTACATTAATGATTTGGGAGACAATCTGAGCAGCCGTCTTCGGTTGTTTGCAGATGACGCTGTCGTTTATTGACTAATAAAGTCATCAGAAGATCAAAACATAACTGCAAAACGATTTAGAAAAAATATCTGAGTGGTGCGAAAAGTGGCAGTTGACACTAAATAACGAAAAGTTTGAGGTCATCCACATGAGTGCTAAAAGGAAGTCGTTAAACTTCGGTTACACGATACATCAGTCTAAAATAACTAAATACCTAAATACCTAGGTATTGCAATTACGAACAACTTAAATTGGAAAGAACACATAGAAAATGTTGTGGGGAAGGCTAACCAAAGGCTGCGTTTTATTGGCAGTGCACTAAGAAAATGTAACAGACCTACTAAGGAGACTGCTTACACTACGCTTGTCCGTACTCTTTTAGAGCCGGCCGAAGTGGCCGTGCTGTTCTAGGCGCTGCAGTCTGGAACCGCGAGACCTCTACGGTCGCAGGTTCGAATTCTGCCTCGGGCATGGATGTGTGTGATGTCCTTAGGTTAGTTAGGTTTAACTAATTCTAAGTTCTAGGGGACTAATGACCTCAGAAGTTGAGTCCCATAGTGCTCAGAGCCATTTGAACCATTTTGAACTCTTTTAGAATACTGCTGCGCGGTGTGGTATCCTTACCAGATAGGACTGGCGGAGAACATCGAAAAAGTTCAAAGAAAGGCAGCACGTTTTGTATTATCGTGAAATATGAGAGAGAGTGTCACAGAAGTGATACAGGTTTTGGGATGGACATCATTAAAGGAAAGGCGTTTTTTGTTGCGACGGAATCGTCTCACGAAATTCCTATCACTAGCTTTCTCCTCTGAATGTGAAAATATTTTGTTGACACCGACCGACTGAGGGAGAAATGATCACCAAGATAAAATAAGGGAAATCAGAGCTCGTACGGAAAGATATAGGTGATCGTTCTTTCCGTGCACTATACGAGATTGGAATAATAGAGAATTGTGAATGTGGTTCGATGAACCCTCCTTCAGGCACTTAAATGTTATTTGCAGAATATCCATGTAGATGTACATATTTCACTCTCGCTTCGTCGCTGGCGCTGCGCGAACGCAAATGAATGTGTTATGTCGGATCAGTTTTCTTGAGATTGGCGACAAATAGGCACCTCTACCCAAGTCTAAAGAAAAATTCAATATTAGCTAAATTTCATATGCAGCAACATATTATGTAATATGCACCAAATGAAAAATCGTAACAATCCCTATTTTTCACTGATATCTTCTACGAATTTCACGCAGTCTTGCATCCACATAAATAAAACAATAACTATGACCATTAAAGGAATGATGGGCACAGTGTAACGAACCTGACATATAAATCTACAAGTGATGCGGAAGCGAATTTTTTTACCGAATAGGTTGTGTAAAATCGTTTGAGAAAGATTGCACGGTGCGCGCCTCGATTCTGTCACCGCCGACCGTCAGGCCGAAAGCTGGAAGAGATGTGTCGGCCATGCCTTCCGAACAGGCGAATGAACTCGCTCAGCACTTTGGACGAAAAATGGTCACTGCGGATCGGGCACCATATCGTGCGTGCACTATATCTGCCTTTTTGCAGACTACCAGTTTATTGTATTTAACGGTGAAAAAAAATTACGGTGTACCACACATTAAGTTACATGTACCGGGCAAAGAACAGAACGTGGAAATCTCAGTTAATAAAAGGAAGGTAATGCTATCTGAAGGAGTTGTGATAATTAGATCACAAATCGTCATCAATAACAGAATAGCAGAATAAGTTAAGAGCTTTAATTATTTAGGGATCCAAATAAGTTGCCAGCATAATACAAATATAGGCAACAATCTCCATCACTTTCAGAGTGTAACTGGCACTATTAATAAAATCTCAGAGAACAGACTTAGAGAGGAAGCGAAAATAAAGTCTTGTAGAACTTTGACGGTGGCTTCTCTGCTGTACAGAAGGGGAACTTGGATTCTCACAATCACGAATAGCAGCTAAATACTGCCAAGGCAGCTGAAAAGAGATTTCTGAGACAATGAAAGGTTGCACGCGCCAAGACCAGTTTAGGAATGAACGAATTAGAGAAGACCTAAATACTGAAGAGTTGTAGAACATAACAGAGAAATATAGAAATAAGTTTCCTTTAATTTACATTTATGGTCACAAACTTTTTGTTAACAGATTACCGGTTTCGGTCTTTAATGACCATCATCAGATCTGTTTCATAAAAGCAAAGTCCTAATATACTGCAGCCATAGTGGCATCGTCAAATGTTAAATGCGGAATCAGCACCAGCATCGTCAAATACATATAAATAACATTACACGCGAGAGTCATGTTGTGAGTACTACTGACAACATGACGCGTGGTCTTCAGTCCTGAGACTGGTTTGATGCAGCTCTCCATGCTACTCTATCCTGTGCAAGCTGCTTCATCTCCCAGAACCTACTGCAACCTACATCCTTCTGAATCTGTTTAGTGTATTCATCTCTTGGTCTCCCTCTACGATTTTTACCCTCCACACTTCCCTCCAATACTAAATTGGTGATCCCTTTATGCCTCAGAACATGTCCTACAAACCGATCCCTTCTTCTAGTCAAGTTGTACCACAAACTTCTCTTCTCCCCAATCCTAGTCAATACTTCATTAGTTATATGATCTACCCATCTAATCTTCAGCATTCTTCTGTAGCACCGCATTTCGAAAGCTTCTATTCTCTTTTTGTCCAAACTAGTTATCGTGCATGTTTCACTTCCATACATGGCTATACTCCATACAAATACTTTCAGAAACGACTTCCTTTCACTTAAATCTATACTCGATGTTAACAAATTTCTCTTCTTCAGAAATGCTTTCCTTGCCATTGCCAGTCTACATTTTATATCCTCTCTACTTCGACCATCATCGGTTATTTTGCTCCCCAAATAGCAGAACTCCTTTACTACTTTAAGTGCCTCATTTCCTAATCTAATTCCCGCAGCATCACCCGACATAATTCGACTACATTCCATTATCCTCGTTTGGCTTTTGTTGATGTTCATCTTATATCCTCCTTTCAAGACACTATCCATTCCGTTCAACTGCTCTTCCAAGTCCTTTGCTGTCTGTGACAGAATTACAACGTCATCGGCGAACCTCAAAGTTTTAATTTCTTGTACATGGATTTTAATACCTACTCCGAATTTTTCTTTTGTTTCCTTCACTGCTTGCTCAATATACAGATTGAATAACATCGACGAGAGGCTACAACCCTGTCTCACTCCCTTCCCAAACACTGCTTCCCTTTCATGTCCCTCGACTCCTATAACTGCCGTCTGGTTTCTGTACAAATTGTAAATAGCCTTCGCTCCCTGTGTTTTACTCCTGCCACCTTCAGAATTTGAAAGAGAGTATTCCAGTCAACATTGTCAAAAGCTTTCTCTAAGTCTACAAATGCTAGAAATGTAGGTTTCCCTTTCCTTAATCTATTTTCTAAGATAAGTCGTAGGGTCAGTATTGCCTCACGTGTTCCAATATTTCTACGGAATCCAAACTGATCTTCCCCGAGGTCGGCTTCTACCAGTTTTTCCATTCGCCTGTAAGGAATTTGAGTTAGTATTTTGCATCCGTGACTTATTAAACTGATTGTTCGGTAATTTTCACATGTCAGCACCTGCTTTCTTTGGGATTGGAATTATAGTGCTTTTGTTTTTTCCTGGGGTGGGGGGGTGGGGGGGGGGGGGAGGATGTTGAGGAGGAGGAGGAGGAGGAGGAGGAAGTGACATGACCCCAAGGCCCTCCCCCGCCCCCTGCTCCCCTTTGTATTCGCGCCTCTGCACAGTTTAGGAAGCGTCACCCACCTTCTTTATGCTGGCCGTGCACCTGCCCTTTAGCACACACACACACACACACACACACACACACACACACAGTGCAGGCAGTGCGCTGGTCACGGCCGCAGGACATTCCTGCGCCCTCGCAGCTGGCTGTGCTTGGGAGCACGAGAGTTGTTGGTGAGGGATGTTGGATAGGGGTGGGGTGAGAGGGAACGAAGCGGTTTGCAACCAGCAGCAGCCACCAGCCGGTCGATACGGCGCAGCTGCGGCGCGGCACTGTGCGCCGTTGCCAGGTCGGCGCGGCACAGCATGCGGAGACGTGGCAACAGCGCGGCCCGCCCGCCCGCGGTTCAACGACTCCCCTGAGCTGCCGCCGGGGTGAGGCCGCCAGCCGGGAGCCCGCTGTGTTCGTGGGGTGGGGGTGGGGGTGGAGACGGGCGCCGCTTCCGCATCCACCTGCACAGCTGTTTACTCGTCGCTGCCCCCTCTCAGCGGGGTGCCTTTAGCGCCGGAGCCTGCACCTGCCGCCTCTGGGCTGCACGCACCCGTCTTAAGTGGGGGGGCCTCCTATTCCACTTATACCACTCATCTGGGGATCTTACACCTTTATGCACACGGGATGAATTACAAGGTGACGGGTGAAGTTCCCGGCCTTTTGCGAAGAAATGACGTTTTCCTCTTCAGGTGTTACACTTTTACTTCTTAGAGCTTCCTGTCGTACGCCTCTCCTGTTACTAATTGCTAATTTGGTCTCTCCATCCCTTTACGTGTCTACCTAATGCTCTTTTAAATATTGCCACACAGAAAATTATTAATTGTGATAATCCATTCTCTTTCTCTCTTGTAACGTGGTCTCTCTATTTACTTCTGTGCTCCGTAATTAGAGGCATAATTATACTTCGGAAAATAATCTGCGTCAATTCGGATATCCGCGGGTATTACTGCTTTGTGTTTAAAACATAAAGGGCAATGTAACGCACGGGTGTCAGCAGAAATTTATTCAAATGGAGCAAGATTTGAAACGAGTCGCTTTCGGTGATTAGTAATAATAAGTTTATCTTGGAACTCTTCCATTAGGTCTGCGTTTGCATAGAAAAACAACAATATCTGAAGCTGAGTCCGCCTTGATGCAAAACACCTTGTTATTGGTTTACTTATGATTAGTTGTCAGCCGGCCGGAGTGGCCGAGCGGTTCAACCGGCACGGTAACTCAGCGTGTTCGGTCAGAGGGTTAATTGCCCTCTGAAATAAAAAAACTGAGTTGATGGATCAACGACGAACTGAAACGGGTGTCTTGCGACGTTCGCCCTGAGCAGATACAACGAACGAAAACCAACAAAATGAAATTAAAAAAAAAAAAAGCTGCTCTAGGCGCTACAGTCTGGAACCGCGCGACCGCTACAGTCGCAGGTTCTAATCCTGCCTCGGGCGTGGATGTGTGTGATGTCCTTCGGTTAGTTAGGTTTAAGTAGTTGTAAGTTCTAGGGGACTGATGACCTCAGAAGTGAAGTCCCATAGTGCTCAGCGTCATTAGTTGTCAGAAAGTACACAAACCTTATTAATCTTAAACATTTGATACTTACCTAGTCAATATTTTTTGAAGCTGATTGCTGTTATACCTCAAAAGTTATTATATTTCACAAGTATATCAGACTACATCTTGTTACATTATTAATATGAATATGAATGTGCGAATGTAAGAAACCATCAAACTGAACGGTAGAATCAACTCTTAATAGCCTAGGACCTAACCAAAATGGTCCTCTTCTCCCTGATTTGGCACGTTATTGTGTAGAAATGGCAACTCGATTACAAAATTCGCAACTCTATGGCCGGATATCGCGCAGGGTTGCAATTCATATAATTTAAGACCCGTGTACGTAGCTTAAGAATGACAAAACGCCTTTGCAACTTGATATTTCATCATTTTTCCCCCTCTTCTAGGGTTTAAATTTATATTTCTTGTGTATTTAGGTAAACAGATAAAGTACAGGTACACACGTACATTGTAGCGCAGCCGTGTTCTTCATATTCTGTTACAGTTGATATACCGCATAAAACTGATATAGGGCCTTGAGGGGTCAGATGCAAACTTACTGTCACGATTAAGATCCTGATTTTATGGAAATTTGGGACGACTGTGGCGCGGATATAATTCAGCCATATTTATACTGCACTAAGTGAAGCCTGTGGGGCTGAGAATGACACGGCGGCCGATCGGTACCCTTAGGCCTTCATGGTCTGTTCGGGCGGAGTTTAGTTTTACGTTTTGGATCTGCCGCTTTCTGTAGCTGTTCAAGATCTCTACAAGGAAACCAAAGAGAAAACATCTGGTGTTTTTTTTCAGTAATGTTGTGTGAAGGTTCACGTCCTCAAGATCGCAAAATAACTCCGCCACGACTAGAAAACCGTATAATTGCCCGTGAACAACGTGACAACCCAATAATGTAGTAATTTGAGAAAAAAAAGCTCCTCACGTATTCTCTAATTCTAAATCTGAATAGAATCACAGACAAATATTTCCAGAAACAGTCTACCACGGAATTCAGAAGCGTGCCTCTCTTGCCTTCCCCCCACCCCCGCCCCCCTTGCCCGGCAACTCTTTGTCTTTGCTGATGTCCGAAAGTGTCATCTGTTTGCGTTACATGCGATCGATGATAATTATAATTACTGGTTTAAGTCATTGGTACAAATCATTCGGGACGGAGTGCCACTATCTTGTTTAAAGACGGCGACATGCTCCAGCTTGTTGCCGTCACTCCGGCATTCGTATTACGTCTGGAGTAACAGAGATCACTTAGGCTATTACCGAAAGCTGCCACAAAGCGACATGCAATGAAATCTTTTCTTGATGTTGTGAGTCCTGACTGGGTGGCTTACAAGTGAACATTACCGGGACTCCCCGATTTGAAACAAGTGCCTCGCAAATGCCAAGATTTCATTCGGGGAGTTGCCTGCCGCGCTGTCTGTAATCGTTGTGTAGTCAGTGAATAAGTCATGATATTCTGTAACGCATATAAAGACGGTATTATTGTCTTCAACGTGAATTTGTATAAAAACTTTTGCAATGCAGGTGTTCAGAGGCGTGCCGACAAGTCGAAACACGCTTGCGAGCAAGAAAATAATCGTTTGTCAAAGGAAGCTAAGCGGAAGTTCACCGACAAGAATTGTCTTAGTGATCATACAGATCATGAGTTTCAAAAGCCATGTAATCATACGGTTCAAAAGAAGGTTCAAACAATGTTGCCTTCAACCTACAAAGTAAGTAAAGGTCCAATGACTTTTAGTATATCAATATAAGGTCATTTTTTAGGGATTCGTCAAAATGGTTAATAACATTTTCTTTGGGCTATTTTGTCTGTCTGTGTGGCTCTCTGTCTGAAAATTGCTCAGGGTTGGCACGTTTAACATAGAGTTTTTAATCACGTGTTATAAATACTGTTGAGTACACTTTTTAGAAGTATTTTAATCGACGCTTAAAACAAAAAATTCATTTTTATCCGACTGCTTGGTAAAGATCACTTGAGGGAAAAGGGGGGGGGGGGAGGAGAATCCAGCCACATCTCGCCAAATTTCACCAAGGGGAGACGAGGTGTCCAAATTTTGAAGAAAACCTCTCACTTAACTAATGGACGTTTCCTTATCGTGTCACATATGACACAAGTAACATTCTGTATGGAAATAGAAAATGAAAAGCGCAGTATGGTAACATGATTTAACATTAAATTTAATAAACGGTCCATATGACTAACATTTAAGAGACTGCGAGATGCGTCAACAACTTGTAACACGAATTCATTTCACTTCCCGATGTTGCGGAAACGATGGATAGAAAGTTTTACTGTATCTTTTTCAGTAATTACAACACAAACTTGTAATTTATCGAACGTTTTCAGGCTGTTACTGTTGAGGTCTCCAGTCTGAAGACTGGTTCGATCTCATTCTCCACCTTAGACTACCCTCTGCAAGTCCCTTCATCTCAATTTTCTACATAACTGTTGCAACCTACACCTGAGTTTCGCAGAAATTCACCTTGGGGAGGAGGAGGGGGGGGGGCAGGAAATATTCCAGAATTGCTTTTTTTGATCTGGCTGATAGCGTAATTTTAAGCAATGTATTTGATGAAATATTAATAGTTTCAACGCAGTATTTTTGAACTGTTGATTATTTCGGTAAGCATACGTCTTATTTGTACTAAATATAAATATAGAGTTTACCTCTTCGATTTAACGAAATGAAATTACATCCCCAAATGACTACATCCAGCTCACTCAACGAGTTTCGAAAACAGAGCTAGAAACAGCCACAAAATATATTTTTGTTCACATTTCAGCAATATCAGATTGACCTTGAAAAATAAAAACCTGAAAAGTAAGAAAGTCTGAAAATTTGAGAAAATCCTGTTGGTTATTAAAAATAATAATAATAAAAACAACATTAAAAACGAACTGTGATGCCATCAACAGCACTTCGTTCGCATACAGAAGTTTACATCACAGCATGTTAATGGCTTTATTGATTTATTTTCGTGTCTTCTGTTTTTCAAATTTGACTGGCATAATTAGTGATGGATAAAAGCGGTTTTCCAAGCTACGTGTTTTTGATTGTTTGAGTGAATTCTAACCCAGGCCAGCTTTCGAAGAGACGAATGTGGGTAGCCTTCCGAACAACTTCAGACTGACTGTCAACGGCCCAGGACCGAACCAAGATGGTTCTTGTACAGAAAATTTACGCATTATTCTGCAACCATGAAAGTAGTCTACTGAACTCGTGATTCCGTAACCTGTTTCCTGGAAAGGAGAACTCTTCTGCATTGAAACATCTCATTTTTCTCTCTCTTCTAGCACAGAAAATGATATTTTGTCTTTGATGCATTTGGATCCATAGGCAGATGAACACGAGAGATAAATGAAAACGAGACAGGTGGCAAAAAAGTTAGTAAAGTGTTCGTTATTTCAAAAGAAACCGCCGTAACTGTTAATTCATTTATTCCACTGTGTGACAAGACTTTCAATGCCTTCATGGAAAAATGTTTGTAGTTATCAACGTAACCAAAAGATTGTGCACAGGCGTGTGAACTCCTTTGTCCGAAGCAAACCGACGGCCAGAAAGGTATTTCTTCAGGCCTCCAAAATTATGGATATCACATGGGGAGAGATCGGGACTGTAAGGAGCATATGTAAGAGCTTCCTAGAGAAATTTTTACCTCGCCATTTTTTATATAACTGGTCTTGTGAGATGGAAAATGTGTCGTGCCACAATAACTAAATTTGACAAGAATTTCACATGTGTGTTGTATCTCAAAAGCTTGAGAGTTATCTACATAATATTTTAAAATTAGATTACTTTGGCTCGTGAAAGATAAGAATATTTCAATACTATACCATCTTCTTGTTATTAATATAAATTAATGCCACCTTTTTTTCAGTGACCTGAAATTACATCCTATGATTAAATCTAGGGCATTCAGCGACTTATGAAATGAAGCTAGAAAATATTCACAACAGTAATTATTCATACTGCCAAAATGTTAGGTTGACACGAAAATTAATCTGAAATACGGAAAAAAGTCAGAATGATTGCGTAATTTTGCTGGATATTAACAAAAATTCCTCATGAATACCCTTCAAAGTGAAGAAACAGGGAATAAACTTCGAAAAATATTTATTCACCAATGATGCCATTTATAACACTTTTTTTTGTTTATGAAGCCTTACACTTGTTCACATTAATGGATCTATTGCACTACTTCATTCATTTCCATTTTATAGTGTGTTTGCGTAAATGAAGCTAAACAAAATGCGTGCCGAAATATGTGTTTTTTGGGTTGGTTGGGTAAGTAGTATCCCAGGGCTAATATACTACATTATTGAGGGAAACCTCCCAAAACCACCCTCAGATGGACTGTAGAATCAACTTTTAGCACCCTAGGACTGCACCAAAATAATCGTCGTCTCTCCAGATTGTCACATTATTGTGCAGCATGCCAACTAGAATGCAGAATTGGTAGCTCTGTGACTACACTTGACGTTTTATTGCACTCATAGCCTGTCATAGGGTTCCAATCCCGGGGAGCACATTTTTCCACCCTCGTGTAGCACAGACAATGGTGTTCGCATTTTTCCAACTGAAGTGATATATATTATCATCTACAGTATAGCACGGCTGTGTTGTTCCGATTTTACAATTCGTAGGTCTGTAGTGTAAAACTGAATATAAGAAATAGCACTTCAGTACGAATTAACTTGTCCATGGGCAAATGGTAAACTACTATCGTAAATCCATTGTGCGGTATGAGCGTCCTTACGGTAATCGGGGATGGATGATTGGCGCGTAATGGGCTGACATGCTTTATGATGTGTTGGGAGCTAGAGACGGAATACCTACGCTACGGTGTTGAACAGATTCCGTACTGCGACACGGTGCCTATAGTCTTGACCTGAACCCAATGAAATACCTTTAGTATGAGTCAGAAGGTTGACTTTGCTCCATATCCCCGCGCCCAACATCACTACCGCCTCTGGATTCAGATCTTGAGTGAATTCACTGTCATTCCTTCACAAATTCAGGCACCTCATCCTTTCCAGCAGAGTTCACGCCGTCACAAAGGCGAAAGATGCACACAGCCTCCATTAATGTGCCTGCACGTAAATGAGGCACTCTCTCTACAGTTTGATTAGCCTGGAAATAAATATTCTATATAGTCCCAGACTGTCAGATGCATGATATCCACAAGGAAAGTTAAGTTTAAAACCAAGCTTCGTGTGTATGCCCTAGTTCACTATTTCATACTATTCGAGAACTATGCCCAATACAAGAAAAAAAAAATCTAAATTGCAGAGTTATGTATATTTCTCAATAACACTTAGAGCAGAGAGAGACCCCGCAAAAAAAATTTTCGTGATAGTTCTTGTCATGTGATTATTATTACGATCAAAACAGCCAACCAGTGGAATGTGCAAGAATGTTACGGTTGATAATCATTTTATGAAATTAAGACATTAATTCCCGTACTTACACAAATCTGTCCTGTCCTGGAGCAGTTTCTAGCCTACTAATTACAAGAATTCAAATATTGCCTAATGTCATACCGAATAGTACGCAGCATAGTTACGAGAAAATTCTTCTTTCACAAGTTTGATTGCGTGGCTATCCTCCGCAGCAAGCACAGAAATATTTGTTTTGTAAATAAAAGCTACCTTTTCTTGCTGCACTGTAATTTATTTCTCCCAGACGCGTTTCACCTTTTTCTTTGCTGTGACCTATCCCAATCTGCCTTTATCTTTCAGGTGTCTCGTTACCCAGTACTTGTAATAGGCAATCGAGCGTAGCATCACGGACAGCGAGAAGTGCGTTCATTCAATGTACGAAATATATTCATTTGATAGAAACTACTGCAAGACACTATTCTACTACTACATATTTTATGAGAGAGCGAGATCATATCTAGCCCGGATAGCTCAGTCGGTAGAGCATTAGGCTTTTAACCTAAGGGTCCAGGGTTCAAGTCCCTGTTCGGGCGCAAATTTTGTTTCGCATATTTCGATCACACCAGTGACCATGTCTTGGAAAAGATAGTAAAATCACCGTTAATGTCTCTCCTACACTGAAATATATTATGTGAAACATAACAAGCGCTTATGTCCAAAATATAGCCATTAAAATCGTACTGAAATGTTGACTACCCTTCTGTATGTTCCGTGGTTGAGTGCTGAAAAGGTGCATGTTCATTCAAAATATGACGAATAGGCAAAACGATTGCATCACGAGCCCTGTGAGTGTTGATAACAGTTAGTTAGTGAAGAGCACAGATGCCTTTGCAATGCAGTAGACCAAGGGCCATCTAACATACGTTGGGACTTCTGCTGATGACAAAAACAGTTTTTTACAAAAGGCATTTTTAAGACTAAAAACTTGAATTTGTGACAATAATTTGTACTTACAGGGGAAGTAGCGTAAAAAATCTATGTGGGGCTACTTGTTGTCTGTAGTCTCCACTGTATATTATGTTCATAGTGTCACTTAAAAGACGTTATACATGCAACAGGTACACTTGATTATGTTTGATATAAAGACAATTGAAAGGCGCTTGGTTATTTACAACTCTACATCGTGCTTCAATTATTATATTAAATGGTTATATATATACAGGGTGGAGAAAAACTGTGTCACGAAATTCTAACCGTGGATAGCTGATGCCAGTAGGAACCAAAACTACTAATGTTGTGTAGGTCAACAACGCACCATTTTTAAACAACTGAAACTTGGCGCCTCGCGCTCCGCCTGGCCGCGGGATTGCCATGTTGCCGGATGCTCTGAACAACGCATGACTGCCTGCCGCAGATGGCGATGTAGCCAAGGCAGCCCGCGCGCTCGGTGGTACCGACCCAGTCTTTCTCTCTGGGGGCCTGGGGGCGGATCCGCTGGGGTCCCGACACATCCGTTCTAGTTTCATGATAAGACGTATCGGGAATAAACCCACCAAAAGCTGTTAGTTCGCGTACAGAAAGTCTTTTACAAATTGTGTCTGCCCTGAAAAGGGCCTTTTCTGTAGCTAGGACACTGTTTACTTACAGCAGGTGCTCGAACTGGCGACCCTCTTCCACGACACAAATTGGTAACGTCGAACGGTGTTCTGCCAAACTCTTGCAAAGTTTCATGGCATTCCTCTGATGTGATGGGCGGCATATTGAATGCGATCCATTAATTCCTTTTCGTTTCAGGTTGGTTCATGTCCGGGTGGGTGAATGACAAACTTCAAGTATCCTCACAGGAACAAATCCGGTAGCGTGAGGTCTGGTGACCGCGAGGCCATGTCGTACGAGCACCTCTGTCAACTACCCGGCTGTCAAAGAGTTCATTTATATAACCGCGCACAGCACGACTGCAATGTGCGGGCGTCCCATCATGCTGCAACCACATGTGAAACGGTATGTCCAATGGAACATCTTCCAGCATGCCAGTTAGAGTTTCTTGCAAGAAGTGAAGATAATTTGTCCCGGTAAGTCGAGGAGGTAGACAAGCTGGCCCAATCAGATGGTCACCCATAATGCCTGCCCAAATGTTGAGCGAAAATTGCTCCTGGCGTCCGTGGACGTAGGTGACGTGAGGATTTGCCCTGGCCCAGTAATGAACGTTTCGATTGTTGTACGGCCATCCCGATGGAAGGTGCACTCGTCGGTAAACAACACAATGGCGGGGAAGTCTAGTTCTCGAGCGACACGTCACAGAAACCACCGGCAAAATCCTAGCCTGCGTTCATAAACCGCCACAGGATTTAGGTCTTGGACAGGGTGGAAACTAAATGGATGCTGGTCGTCATCCCTTAAAACCTCACAGACGAACTGATGAGTAACCCCCATGTTGCGTCCAACCACTCGAGTACTTGTCATAGGTACTTCCTCGAAGCGCTCGAGAACACTCTCTTCAAATGCAGCATCCCTTCGTGTTCGAGGTCTTCCAATATCACCATGATACCCTGCTAACTAGCCTGTTTCGCCAAGTCGCCGGTGAATTGCTGAAAACGTTTGCGGGTGTGGGGGGGGGGGGGTCTTGCTGGGTACCGTTCCTCATACAACCATTGAGCTTCATGCGCGTTACCGTCGGCTAGTCCATAAACATGAACCATATATCATTGTTCTTCAAACGAATACTGTGCCGCCATGCTTGCTGTATAACTAAATCGCAAGTGGCGTGTGTATGCTCTGAAGCGAAGCTTAGGTATGAATGCCTCTCACATGAGGTGGAGACATGCAACAAAACCTATTCAACATGTGTGCATATGACGTTGAGGCAGTGACGGGGTGAGAGACGTTTGTATGTGTGAACTGATGCCCGTCAACCGATGAACGGCAACAGGACAATCCCACGGCCAATCGGAGCGCGTAGTGGCAAGTCTCGGTAGTTTAAAAATGGTGCGTGGTCGACCTACACAACATTAGTAATTTTTGTTCATATTGGCATCAGCTGTCCAGGGTTAAAATTTCGTGACACAATTTTTCTGCATACTGTGTATATACACGGGGTGAGTCACCAACTATTGCCACCAAGAATAATTCCCAAAGTATTATAAAAGTTGAAAAGTTTGTGGGACAAAAGTTGTATGGGACAACGGGGGTCATAATATGACGTTGGTTTTTTGTTGCTAGGTGGGGTCGCTTCAGAGATATGCAAGTTAACTTCGATTTTTTTTAATGGGGTGCTATAATTTGATGCTAATAGTGGCTATCGAGACGAATCCAATGATGTGTGACAGTAAGGTCTTTGAAGGTCAACGAAGGTCATGAAGGTGGCATGAACGTCCATTTACAGAAGGTATTCGAAGTGATGACCATTGGTATCAATGCAGTGCTGCAATCTTTTTGTCATGGATTGGAATTCCTTATTACATCGGCACTTATCGAAGCACATGTTCTGACAATTCTCTCTCGCATATCTTCAGGTGCAGTTGGAACATCTTTATAAACAATGTCTTTTACGAATCTCCACAAGAAAATATCTAGAGACATCAAGTCTGGCGAACGAGCTGGCCACGACTCATCTCCTCCGCGTCCAATCCAACGATTTTTCCAATAACAGACCTAATGTTCTTTGCAGGAATGTGATGTACTTCCTACCATTAAGATTTCCTTCGATGAAATAGGGGCCAATAATTCTGTCCTACAGAATTCCACACCATACATTCACTGACCACGGTTTTCGGTGTGCAACTTGCTGCAGCCAACATGGATTTTCAGTTGCCCAATAATGCATGTTATGCAAATTAACGTTTACGTGATTCGTGAATGTAACCTCGATAGTAAATAAAATCAAATAAGCTGAGACCATCGGCAGAATTTAATGTGACGCATAAAATCCGTACCAGTTAATTCTTGGTGGAAACTGATACGGTAAAGACGATATTTATGGCGATGTGGAACACGAACAACTCTACTCTGGCTCATGCCAGATTCCCTTGCGCTTTGACGCGAACTCACACAAAGATCTCGAGCCACAGTGACAAGAGTACCAATTTCCGTTTCCTCGTTAGTAACTTTCGTTTGTCCGATATGTTTCCGATGCGTTAAAGATGCAGTTGTTCTCAATTTATCATGCACATATTTGTATGTACGACTTGTGGAGTGAGTACATTGAGCATATCTTTCAGCGTACGTCTCTAGCTCTGGCTGAATTTCGTTGGCATTCTCTGCAAATGAGAAGAATATCGACTTGTTCTTCGAAGGAATACGTCATTCACATTTGCTTGACTCGACGATAGTAGTCTTACCGTTCCTATTAGTGTCGTATTGCGAAACCATCGAATGGCGATTACGTTTCAATGGATACGCCGTATTTGGCGAATATTTACTATTTGCACGGTATATGAGAGAGAATTGTCAGAGCGTGAGCTTCGATAAGTGCCGAAGTGATAAGGAATACCACTCAATCCATGATAAGAAGATTGCAGCACTGCATTGATACCAATGGTCATCACTTCGAACATCTTCTGTAAATGGACGTTCATGCCACCATTTTGACCTTCGTTTACCTTCGAAGACCTTACTGTTACATCTCATTGGATGTGTCGTTCGAGATCCAAACTTCCCCGCCATTGTGCTGTTTACCGACGAGTGCATCTTCCATCGAGATGGCCTTTACAACACTCGAAACGTCCATTACTGGCCCAGGGGAAATCCTCACCTCACGTGGGTCTGCGGACGCCAGGAACGATATTCGCTCAACATTTGGGCAGGCATTGTGGGTGACCATCTGACTGGGCCAGTCCGTCTACCTCCTCGACTTACCGGGACAAATTACCTTCACTATTGCAAGAAACTCTACCTGGCCTGCTGGAAGATGTTCCATTGGACATACGGCTACATATGTGGTTGCAGCATGCTGTGACGCCCGCGCATAACAGTCGTGCTGTTCGCAGATAATGAACTCTTTGACGGCCGGGTAATTGACAGAGATGCTCGTAGGACACGTATCCACAGATCACTTTCCAAATACACGAGGGGGTGTGCTTTATCGGAAAGTTTGAAACCACTGCTGTAAGGGATTTGTGTGAAGGAAACAAAAAAGCTAATAAAACAGAAGTTCAATGAGCATAAACAGTCGTTTTCACAGGGAAATAGATGCTTGGGCTGAACGAAGGGAAGTCAAGTTATCCACTGCGTAAATAAAAGCATATCTGAAGCAGTCGTGAACTTGTCGAGAGATAATTTACATCATGATAGTTTTATAACACGTGAACTACATTGAAGCCCCAAAGAAACAGCTATACAGGTAGGCATGAGTGCCCAAATACGGAGGCAGAATACGGAGCTGCGGTCGGCATCGCCTGTATAAGACATGTGCCTGGCGCAGTTGTTAGGTCGGTTACTGCTGCTGTAACGGCAGGTTGTCAAGATTTAAGTGAGTTTCAACGTGGTGCTACAGTCGGCGCACGAGCGATGGGGCACAGCATCTCTGAGACAGCGATGAAATAGGGACGGCCAGAGTGGCCGAGCGGTTCTAGGCGCTACAGTCTGGAACCGCGCGACGGCTACGGTCGCAGGTTCGAATCCTGCCTCGGGCATGGATGTGTGTGATGTCCTTAGGTTAGTTAAGTTTAAGTAGTTCTAAGTTCTAGGGGACTGATGACCTCAGAAGTGAAGTCCCATAGCGTTGAGAGCCATTTTTTGATGAAGTGGGGATTTTCAAATAATGTTCAAATGTGTGTGAAATCTGATGGGACTTAGCTGTTAAGGTCATCATTCCCTAAGCCTACACACTACTTAACCTTAATTATCCTAAAGACAAACACATGCACCCATGCCCGAGGGAGGAATCGAACCTCCGCCGAGACCAGCCGCACAGTCCATGACTGGGGATTTTTCCGTACGACCATTTCACCAGTGCACCGTTAATATCAGGAATGTGGTAAAACATCAAATCTCCGACATTGCTACGGCCGGAAAATATCCTGTAATAATTGGACCAATGACGACTAAAGAGAATCTTTCAACGTGACTGAAGTGCAATCCTTACGCAAATTGCTACAGATTTCAGTGCTGGACCTTCAACGGCCCACTCATATACCCTTTATGACAGCAAGCTTCACACCGATATTGGTATGCTGATGACTGGAAACATGTTGCCTGGTCGGACGAGTCCCGTTTCAAATTGTATCGAGCGGATGAACGTGTACAGGTGTGCAGACAGCCTCATGAATCTGTGCACCCTGCATGTCAGCAGGGGAGTGTTCAATGTTGGTGGAGGCTCTGTAATGGTGTTGGGTGTGTGCGGTTGGAGTGATACTGGGGGACATCCTGATACGTCTAGATACGACTCTGACATGTGACACGTACGTAAGGATCCTGTCTGATCACTAGCATCCATTCATGTCCATTGTGCATTCCGACGGACTTGGGCAATTCCAGCAGGACAATGCGATACCCTACACGTCCAGAATTGCTACAGTGTGGCTCCAAGAACACTCTTCTGAGTTTAAACACTTCCGCTCACCACCAAACGCCTCAGACGTGAACATTATTGAGCATATTTGAGATGCCTTGCAACGTGCTGTTCAGAAGAGATCTCCACCACCTCGTACTCTTACGGATTTATGGACAGCCCTGCAAGCCGGCCGCTGTGGCCGAGCAGTTCTAGGCGCTTCAGTCCGGAACCGCACTGCTGCTACGGTCGCAGGTTCGAATCCTGCCTCGGTCATTGATGTGTGTGATGTCCTTAGGTTAGCTAGGTTTAAGTAGTTCTAAGTCTAGGGGACTGATGACCTCAGATGTTAAGCATCATAGTGCTTAGAGCCATTTGAACCATTTTGACAGCCCTGCAGGATTCATTTTGTTAATTCCCTCGAGCACTACGTCAGACGTTAGTCGAGCTCGTGCCAAGTCGTGTTGGGGCACTTCTGCGTGCGCGCGGGGGCCCTACACGATTTTAGGCAGATGTACCAGTTTCTTTGGCTCTTCAGTGTACAATTAGTCAAAAGCTAAATAGGTTCAGATTTCTTGAAGTGGAAATCACCGATTTCAAATTCGATAGAAAACACAAGCAGAGAAGCGGAAGGAATTCGGGGTCTATTAAGGAAAGTGGCACTGAACTACAGCACTCCGAGAGCCAACACAGTTCGCCCCACAGCTCGGAAACAAGCGAGGAGCGATCATATCACCTTTTGGGCAACAATCAACAGTATGTGCAAGCGACACCACCAACCATAAATATTTACACGGCAATGTTGATGGAAGAAAAGTAAATAAAACACAAACGCTGCCAACTGTTTCTGCCGGATAGAAAGTTTTCCTGGTGTATTATCGAGATCATTTAATGACAGAATATCGGCTACGTTTTAGGATACTTACAAATTAGTTAGCTCTTTCTGATCAACAGATATCTTAGATTCATGCGAAACGTATGAGTAATTAGAGCGTGCATTCTTCGCAAAATATTGGTCCAGAGGAATACATGAAACTCTTAGGAAAGAAGTGTTCAATTCAGAGACATTTTCATTTAGGAATGGCACATTACGCCAGTACTTTGAGAAATATCTCAGTAAAGCTCCGTATTGGGATGATCCATTTACACAAATGGACATTTTAGAATGTTGAAATCGAAAGTACCATTTGATGCAAGGGAAAAACTGATTAATTTTTCAAAGGAGACTTTCTCTCCGTTGTTGATTCTGTTGATTTGATTCAAGAAGATGTCAGGATCTAACAATCAGTATTCACAAGGAAATGTGTACAACAATTACAGTCCGCAAATACACCAACAAATACAAAATTCTAATGGAAATTGCCCTGTGCAGCATTCTTTTAATACCAATCTAAAAGGAATAGACCAAACGAAGAAAATCATCAGTTTAAATCATAAGCGTCCAGATAGAAGAGAGAAAAGACATAATCCAGGCTCTAATTCAAATCCTAATTATCTGGTGGCATAACATCAATAATGGTATGCCACAGCAATCATCCATGACAGATAATATTACTGATTGGAGACAACATCGACCACTAACAATAAGTGAAGTTTTTAAAAGAATTTCTTGATGCCTGGTTGTTCTCTTTATTTCATGTACGATTGTACAATTTCGGCCTTGCTACACACAGGTAATAGCGATTCTTGCTGACTGCCCACACAGCTGCCAGGGTTTCCCATTCAGTTGTCGTGTATGAGCTTTCACAATCTGACGGATTCTGGCTCGCAAACACAGTAGGAGAGAATGTGAGTTTTCCATCAAGTGGCCTTATTTGAAATAAGCACATGCCTCAACTGATATCTGATGATCTGTTGGAAACCAAATTCCAGTGACATGTCCAGATGGAGTAAAATCTTAGCTTCCACCAGGGCATTTTAATTGCTTCAAAAGCACACTGAAATTCTGACGTCCATTGCCTTGCAACATATTTCCTTAATAGATTCAATAATGGCTCTGCATTCAGTAATTGATGGGGTACAAACCATCTGAAAAACGAGGCCAACCCTTGCAATCCTTTCGACTGTTTCTGTGTTCTTGTTATTGGAAAATTCTTCACTGCTCTTATCCTTTCTGAATCTGATAAAATACCCTTTGCATCTCTCAGGTGTCTTATAAATTAGTATTCTTGAGTGCAAAATTAGATTTATGCAAATTAGCTGTAATAACTACATCTTTAAACATTGCAGGCACTCTCAATAAAATTTCCAGATACTCGTCTCGTGAAAGTGTAGCTATCAGTAAGTCATCTACTAAGAGAATAGGTTTACTTTCAAATTCGGGCCCTTGGACAGAGTTCAAAGCTGAAATAAATATTCCAACACTAGTATTTATTCCAAATGTCAGTGATTCCTCATCCAGTTTCACCTGCCAGTATGAGGCTCAGAGTTTGATGTGTGTTAGGTAACAAACTACATGAAGCTTTTGTATTAGTTCGCCTATATGCTCCATACGTGTTCTCATGGGTACAGCTATTTTATTTATGACCCTCACATCAGAAGTAATCTTACCTTGCTTTCAGGTTTGGGTACACATAAGCACAGGCTAAAATATGGATTGGGACAAGTCTCAATTATGTAACGTTTTACCATTTTTTGAATGAGTGACTGATGGTCATTGGTGCAACAACACTGAATAGAAGCTATGACAAAATTGTTTGTGGGGAAAACATCTAAATGACGGGTATATACCTTTATTTTTCCTGGTCTTTCCTCAAAAACATAGGACTATTCTGAGAAAAAATCGTTTACTTATTGTTTCTGTCTGACAGTTAGGTGCTGAAACACAGACAATTTTTGTTGTATTTGTATACGTAAAGTTTGTTACTCTTATACAATTTCCTTGACATTTGCAGATTTGTCACGTTCTTCCATGTACTAAATATACCTTTCCACCTCAGCAATATTTCCAATGTTTACCAGGTTTTCTTAGGAGATATATTGAAGTTATAGCTCCATTGATCTGGATTGTCACTTTCCCCCCTGAGAGATCTAATTTTGTGTCCTTCTCATAGATCTATTCTACTCCCAAAATACATTTGGCCTGCAAACTCTTTACATGCACTTCATTGCTGCATTTCCTATCTTTAAGTTTAATTCTGTCTTTACTTGGATAGTCTGTGACTGTGTGCCAACAGCACTAATATTCTTTTCAGTTCTGAACTGACAATACTGGCATGTCTTTTGTCTGCTAAGTCCACTTGAATAACGTTCCTGGTAAGACATTTACCTATGCTCCAATGCCCAAAGTAATTACCATCGGTGCATCTTCAACTGCTACTCTTAATTTCTGATACAGGTACACTTGGATATTCTATCTGACACTTGTTGCTCTCCAAGCACGATCCTCTTTCATGTCTTTTCCCCTCACTGCATCCCAAAAAATCTACATTTGAAGCGTAGCCCTACTTCTCCCTGTGATCGTTTCTCTGGGTCACGAGTTGGTCGAATCCAATTTAACGGTATTTGCTCATTATTCCTAGTTGCCTCCTCCAATACTTCACTTATTTTCAGTGCGATAGGGTCCGCAGCTGCGATGAATTTAATGAAAGATTTCTTGATGCCTTCAGCTGCTATTCTCTTTATTTCATGTACGATTGTTTTTCAGGCATCTAAGACGGAGGTATCATGCATTAGTTCAAATGGTGCAAATGGCTCTGAGCACTATGGGACTTAACTTCTGAGGTCATCAGTTCCCTAGAACTTAGAACTACTGAAAGCTAAGGACATCACACATGTCCATGCCCGAGGCAGGTTTCGAACCTGCGACCGTAGCGGTCACGCAGTTCCAGACTGTAGCGCCTAGAACCGCTCGGCCACTCCGGCCGGCGATACATTAGTGACATTTGTGATTTTGATGTAGGAACAAGTCATATCTGTAGATATACTAGACGTATTACAACTTACGTTATGGATGATTTTTAGTGATAAATTATGTCATGTAGGTCGTTGTTCCTATGACACTATGTTATGCTCATAAAATAAATCCAAGATGTTCAGCTATTTTAGGTGCATGTTACTTTCGATCAGTTGTTGCAAGCTCTTATATATAAGGCCCATGTTTTAACGTGTTTAACACAAGGAAGATTATAATTATTTTATAGAAATTTGCTACTTAATCTGCATATGCTTTGGTTTTCAGTTATATTTAATTATCGTTCATCATTGATGTAAATATGACTGTACGTAATTTGTTTAAAATAACTTGTAAATTTGTTCAAATGGTTCAAATGACTCTAAGCACTCTGGGACTTAACATCAGAGGTCATCAGTCCCCTAGACTTAGAACTACTTAAACCTAACTAACCTAAGGACATCACACCCATCCATGTCCGAGGCAGGATTCGAACCTGCGACCGTAGCAGCAGCGAGGTTCCGGACTGAAGCGCCTAGAACCGCTCGGCCACAACGACCGGCTGTAAATTTTTGTTCTGTTATTGTGGGAGCAGGTCATTTTCGAATATTTTATACAAAGATCTTATATATGAAACCCATCACAGTACTCTAATGAAACAGTACTGAGAACCACGAGAGTCGAGTAAAAACTGCTTTATGCTTGCATAATGTTTCGCATTATAGTCATATTTATTAATGAGTGTAGCGATAATTTTACATTCTATGGTTCTGTACTGCTTCGCCCTAGAACTGGTAGAAAGTTGTCCAGGAATTTCCCACTTCTCAGGTCTTTTTGTTCATTTAAAACTCTGTCTGACAAATATTTCAGATGGAAGTAAATTTCAATTTCTTGCATTAATCCATGATTTTTCCTTTCTGTAACTTATTTAATATCTGAAGTAGCAGCAGCACTCCGTCTTCAGGCCACAAGTGGCCCATCGGGACCATCCGACCGCCGTATCACCCTCAATTGAGGATGCGGATAGGAGGGGCGTGTGGTCAGTACACCGCTCTCCCGGTCGTTATGATGGTTTTCTTTGATCGGAGCCGCTACTGTTCGGTCGAGTAGCTCCTCAATTGGCATCACGAGGCTGAGCGCACCCCGAAAAATGGCAACAGCGCATGGCGGCTGGATGATCACCCATCCAAGTGCCGGCCACGCCCGACAGCTCTTAACTTCGGTGATCTCACGGGAACCGGTGCATCCACTGCGGCAACGCCGTTGCCAATATTTGAAGTGATCCATGTATATTAGGTATTTTGTGGTTATGTCTTTTAAGTGTGCAGCAAATGTGGATTGGTTATTGTCGCTTACTGTTGTGTGTTCTTTAGATCGTGTACTAACTTTCCTTCCTGTTTGTCCAATATAAAATTTTGGGCATTCTTCACAGTTAATTTTTAGGTTCCTAATTGCGAAAAGGGTTCTGATTTACGTGGTATGTGTCTCAATAACCGTTGTAGATTGTTAATGGTTCTGTAACTGGCGTATAATTTTGTGTCCTTGAAATATCGAGTAATTTTGTCGGAAATAATACCTAGATATGGCCATACAAGAACTTTATTTTTTCTGTGGTTCGTTTTTGTCTCCAGCTAAAGTTATTTCACCTATGGGATTGACATGTGTTTGATTGATTTTCTTTTTGAATAATATGTCTACTAAGTTTTTAGGATAACCACTGCTTATGGCTGCACATCGGAGAAGATCTAGTTCTTTCTTAATTTTTTCTTTTTTCATTGGTAAGTCTACATGATAAATTTAAATGTAATAATAATTTAAATGATAAACTATATGTAGCTCATTTAGATCTTGCTAGTGTCCTATTACCCTTACAAACAAATCACATTTGGTCACCAACTGATAAATTTAGAAGGTATAAGAGTTCAAATATTCGACTAAGACGTAAAAAGAAGATACATAGGCTCATACAAGAAAAAGAGTTAAATTCACTCAGTGAAAAGAAATATCACATGAAGAGTAACTTAAAATTCTTCTAGAAGGTTGAAAATCTGACCAACATTACACGAGTCCCTCAGAAATGAACGTACTAAACAAAGGCCTGAGATTTAACATACAACCACGCCTCGGAAACAGTAGGATTAAAAATATTATTGCAAACACTAAAGTAACGCTTGATATGACACAGTTTGCATCTCATGAGCAAAACCACATTACTTGCCAAAATTGCAAAAATAATACAAACATAAATAAAACGAAAAAGTAGGACAAATACAAAAGGAAAAGACAATAGTATTATACGTCAGATAAATAACAAGCTTCAAGAAGATAATGCAATTAGTGTAAAATCAAATAAAGGAAATACATTAAAGATTATGTCAGAAGAAGATTACAACAGGAAAGTATCAGAATTTTTCGACTAAAGTAATAACAAAATTATCGACCAGGATCCAAGCAATAAACTGAATGCACAACTAAAGAAAGCACGAAAAAGATGTACCTTCATGTGCACAGAAAAAGATATAAAAGACTCCATTATAATGAATCCAACACCATCATTGCGTGCCCAGCCCAAATACATAAAGAAGAAATCCTGATTTGTCTAATTGTTGACATAGTTAATAGCCCAGCACATGGTGTCAGTAAAAAGCTCAACATAGTCCTTAAGCAACATTACACATACGAGAAAGAATACACTACAAAATGTTGTTACGATATTGTTAATAAAATTAAAATTGTAAAAATACCAGAAAGTGGAATATTCTTATCACTCGATACATCTAACATGTACACAAACATTCCAGTAACAGAAACTAAAAAAATCTTTAAAAACAACTTTCTCAAGTATAAGACAATCAGTCAAGGAGAAATTTGTGGGATAATAGAACTTCTACAGTTAAACACTTCCTACAATCGTTTCTCATTTCAGAACAAAATTTATCTCCAAAAAGATGGGGTAGCAATGGGCTCATGTCTAGCAGGTACATTAGCTGATATTTTCGTTAACACTTTAGAAGAAAAATTTGACACTAACGTTTCCGCTTTATACTTTAAATGTTTATTTATATATATGAAAAATAGGTAAATAAAAATCCACGTATCTGAAAGCAATACTCTGTCAAAATTTCAACTCAGTAGATCGGCTACTTTTCGAGTTCTGCGAGCACAAACATATGCAGGCTGAATTTTTAAATATAAAGGTGTCCTAACTGACTAAATAAAAATCTTTCCTTTTTGTCTTATTACATGTTCATGGATACTGATGTTTCTGAGAACTTTTAACATTGCAGCTTGTCAGCAATCGTGAGTAATTTAATGATCATAAAGAATCCGCCTCGATTGCAAATAGAAACCGGATTTTGACCTAGGTTTCCGCGCGGATAACCACGCCTTCTTCGGAACACACTAAAACTACAAACTGCCTAAAGAGGCATGGTCCAACATTAATACAGATCGCCCAAAAGGACAAAAGACTCGCATGAAATGTAAAATAAAGGGTACGTGTGTACCATGTCAATAGCTGTACTTAGCTCAAACGTCAGAAGCGTGCTTCCTCACGCCAGCCAACGTTCGGTTCCACGCTATAAGCGTTCACAGACTCACTTGATTACGTTTCATGGTTCAGTACCTCATGTACCTGATTTTAAGAAACTAGTTTAGCTTTAGGTTCTTCTTACACTGTTTTGGTACATATCCGATAGCACTATTCAAAACGACCTCTGTCGGTCATTAGATATTAAGGGCGATGAAGGCGACGTCTACGTCCTTCCACGCAATTACATTAAGCCTGTCATACTAATTTGACCATTTTCTGGCCAATAGTGCTTAGAATTTAATACAGTAACTTTACATACTTATCCAAGCGTATTCATCAAATACTATCATCAACCACAAGTAATTGAAAAATGAGTTATTCATCTCCCATATTTTCAGCCTGCTTCTAGCTGATGGTATTTTGTCTGTCCTGCATGCAGTGCAATTTGCTATCCCACATATATTCAGCCTATCCACGTTCTATAGTTCTACACTCCTGGAAATTGAAATAAGAACACCGTGAATTCATTGTCCCAGGAAGGGGAAACTTTATTGACACATTCCTGGGGTCAGATACATCACATGATCACACTGACAGAACCACAGGCACATAGACACAGGCAACAGAGCATGCACAATGTCGGCACTAGTACAGTGTATATCCACCTTTCGCAGCAATGCAGGCTGCTATTCTCCCATGGAGACGATCGTAGAGATGCTGGATGTAGTCCTGTGGAACGGCTTGCCATGCCATTTCCACCTGGCGCCTCAGTTGGACCAGCGTTCGTGCTGGACGTGCAGACCGGGTGAGACGACGCTTCGTCCAGTCCCAAACATGCTCAATGGGGGACAGATCCGGAGATCTTGCTGGCCAGGGTAGTTGACTTACACCTTCTAGAGCACGTTGGGTGGCACGGGATACATGCGGACGTGCATTGTCCTGTTGGAACAGCAAGTTCCCTTGCCGGTCTAGGAATGGTAGAACGATGGGTTCGATGACGGTTTGGATGTACCGTGCACTATTCAGTGTCCCCTCGGCGATCACCAGTGGTGTACGGCCAGTGTAGGAGATCGCTCCCCACACCATGATGCCGGGTGTTGGCCCTGTGTGCGTCGGTCGTATGCAGTCCTGATTGTGGCGCTCACCTGCACGGCGCCAAACACGCATACGACCATCATTGGCACCAAGGCAGAAGCGACTCTCATCGCTGAAGACGACACGTCTCCATTCGTCCCTCCATTCACGCCTGTCGCGACACCACTGGAGGCGGGCTGCACGATGTTGGGGCGTGAGCGGAAGACTGCTTAACGGTGTGCGGGACCGTAGCCCAGCTTCATGGAGACGGTTGCGAATGGTCCTCGCCGATACCCCAGGAGCAACAGTGTCCCTAATTTGCTGGGAAGTGGCGGTGCGGTCCCCTACGGCACTGCGTAGGATCCTACGGTCTTGGCGTGCATCCGTGCGTCGCTGCGGTCCGGTCCCAGGTCGACGGGGACGTGCACCTTCCGCCGACCACTGGCGACAACATCGATGTACTGTGGAGACCTCACGCCCCACGTGTTGAGCAATTCGGCGGTACGTCCACCCGGCCTCCCGCATGCCCACTATACGCCCTCGCTCAAAGTCCGTCAACTGCACATACGGTTCACGTCCACGCTGTCGTGGCATGCTACCAGTGTTAAAGACTGCGATGGAGCTCCGTATGCCACGGCAAACTGGCTGACACTGACGGCGGCGGTGCACAAATGCTGCGCAGCTAGCGCCATTCGACGGCCAACACCGCGGTTCCTGGTGTGTCCGCTGTGCCGTGCGTGTGATCATTGCTTGTACAGCCCTCTCGCAGTGTCCGGAGCAAGTATGGTGGGTCTGACACACCGGTGTCAATGTGTTCTTTTTTCCATTTCCAGGAGTGTATAAACTCGTCATCGAGCTAGGACATTATACATACAGACGCATTAACTTCCTGCGCCTTTGACCCGGTCATCGGATCGCTTTCATAACACATTTTATGCCAGTCACATGGAAGAAGACGATTTCTCAATTTGCGCATGCGCGTTCCTTTCTGACATTCTCACAGCCTAGCTGCCGGCGCCACCTCAGTTTACCTGAGAGCCCGCGGCCCACCCAACGTTGGCTGGGGTGAGGAAGCACGCTTCTGGCGTTTGAGCCAAGTACAGCTATTGACATGGTACACACGTACCGTTTATTTTACATTTTATGTGAGTCTTTTGCCCTTTTGGGTGATCTGTATTAATGTTGGACCCTGCCTCTTGAGGCAGTTTGTAGTTTTAGTGCGTTCCGAAGAAGGCGTGGCTATCCGCGCCGAAACATAGGTCAACATCCGGTTTCTCTTTGCAGTCGAGGCGGATTCCTTATAATCATTATACTGATATTTTTATTTATGTATGCTAGAGACAGAACAACGTGGCTAGCATACGAATAATGGAGGAAATGTGAATTCCATAAGAGCTAATGGAATCGTACGCGCGTCCATTTTCCTAAGCAAACAAACCGTGTACTTTGCGAGACAAATTAAGCCAAGAGCTGCCGCAGGAGAGGGCTGAGAGCCCAAAATCACGTTAACCACTTCGTCGCGTGTGCTCTCTCCTGACTACGGATTTCCCATTCGCGTCCATGTCAACGTCAGCTGCCTCGTCAACGACGACGGCTTAAGGCAACAACAACAGGTCAAGCAGGAGGCTCCACACATACGCTCTGACTGCGTTCGCTCCGGCTCTAGAACTGTGATTCCCCTTCCGTCTCTTCTCCGCTCAAATACTTTCGTTACTGCGCCACGTCTCCCAATCCCACCAGAAGGGTCACAGTGTTTTGGCTCATCCGTGAGTGTAGATGTAGTGAGAGTTAAAACGTGGAGACCGCAGTGTCGGCAGTAGCTCCACGAGGAACTCGCTCAATGCCGAGCGGCGGTGTTTTTAATGGGCTGTGCGGCCAGGCGCACGAGTACATGCCGAAATTTTATTTGAAATGCGAAATTAAAATTTAATATTGGTCTGTCGTGTTTCATTAACGGAAGAATATTTAAAATACCGGCGGCCATGGAGGTTGGTTCCATTTTTAATTACTTCTGGTGCTCGCCATTGCAATAAGCGCGCAAACAATAGCAGTGCGCGCTGTTTCCAACTGAGGGCTGACACGCGTGCTGAAGGGCGTTGACTTACAGCGTAGATTGAGTGCTGTTGTCAAGTGTCCACGGAATGACCAGGGCGTCGATTCTAGAAGAACTATACTTCTTTAATACCGCTTAAAAAAAATTAATATGTGAAACTATTCGCACTGCGAGATTTGTGGTTTTGTCTCAGTGATTACAAAGTTAAGTGAACAACGAAATTGCCAGTGTGAACACTCTACTGGTTCCTTGAAAGTAAAACATCCGCCATCATTGATGGGCGGATGCTTGCAACGATTCAGTTGGCATGTGACACAGTGACTGCGAAGTCACAGATATCACAGTAGCAACTTTACAGAATCTAACTGCGATTTCAGTCACAGTTAGCAGTCGCAAGTAGTATTTCACATTCAAAGACGTGAGCCATCTATTGGTCGAATTTAGCACTGCCTTCTGCGATTTCAGTGACAAGTCGCAACTAAGAGTCGCAAGTAGCAACTAAAAAGCGCGGTTAACAGTGGCATCTGTTGGCCAAAGTTCGTACTACGTCCATCTCTGCGGTACGCTATGGAGTCCAACTGCGATTTCCGTGACAAGTCGCAACTAAGAGTCGCAAGTAGCAACTAAAAAGCGCAGTTAACAGTGCCATCTGTTGACCAAAGTTCGTACTACGTCCATCTCTGCGATACAGTATCGAGTCTAACTGCGATTTCCGTGACAAGTCGCAACTAAGAGTCGCAAGTAGCAACTAAAAAGCGCAGTTAGCACTGCCATCTGTTGAGCAAAGTTCATACTACACTATTCGCTACCGAGTCAAACTGCGATTTCTGTGACAAGTCGCAACTAAGAGTCGCAAGTAGCAACTAAAAAGCGCAGTTAACATACTTTTCCTAGTGTCATCTGTTGACCGACGTACGTACTTCGTTATGAGAGCCTTGTGCCTCACGAGATCGATGTGCTGTGTGTGCATATGAAGGGCTTATTTCAATAGTGGTACAAGTCCATTTTTGTTCATTTTGAGATACAGAGTCGTAAAGTTAAATGAGCGCTGAAAAATCTGCAGTTGAGATACCAGAAATATTCAAGCATATGGCTTCTTGCTAGAGATGAACCTTTATTTATGTTTGTTTGGATCACTAATTTCAGAAGCATTATAGACAGAGAAGTGGAGGTAATGGACTTGTACCACTATTGAAATAAGCCCTTCATATTATATGACGACATGCACATTCAGCATCAGTTATGGTTGGTCAAATACTGCTGTGACTCTGAATGTATTATATTAATAAGAAGCAACATTGCCTTTTTCTCCTGAAAATATCAAGTAACGTAACAAATGTGTTTGATTCTGCTTCCAATATGACAGTTTTGGTTAATACTCCACATGCCTACAGGACTTTGCAATGTTAACACAGCAGAACTCAGACATCTGTATAAGTGTAGAGAAATGAAAACGGTCATATGAATGCCTCACTTTTGTTCCGACACAGTTCAAGACTCGGAAGAAAAGTTTTACACCTGATGTTCTACATGGCAACTTCACACACAAGAACTTTTTGCCGACACTACTACCACCTACATAAGTAAGCTTTTCCTGTGTTACTTTCAAGTAATGCACTTAAGCTATTCCTGATTTAACTGGAAGACCTGTACTTCCCACTTTCATATTAACAGCCTCAAAATGCATATTGTAGACTTTGGGATATGTTACAGGTCAGTGTCACACCAAGATTGTGGAGAAGGGGGGGGGGGGGGGCGGCATGTGACTCTCCAACAAGTGTTTACCAGTAAATAAGTGGCGGAAAATTACGGGTATAGGACTGCTTAAACATGTGGAAAATGAGATTTTCATTATTCACTCACTGTATTTGACATTTCTTATTCCTTTAAAATCGCACAACAACTTCAATAAAACACAGTTTAATCATTCACACACTTATTTCACAATTATTTCACTTTTAAACTGCAAACTCTTCTAAGAGCTGTCTTGAATCTTCACGAGTCTCTCTCAACAGCCTTGATGTAGATAGATACGTACAGCAACCAGTAACCAAAATCAGAACTGTGTCTGCAAAATCACAAGGATTATTAAACAATTTTTGCTGTCACTAATTACAAGCAATATAATTGACAGAGCAGATTGCTAAAATTTGCTCTAATGAAAGCCACTCAATGGGGTATATTTCACATTCGAAAGAACGATCTCACTGAAGTAATTAAGTCCACCGAAACACATAGAAACTAACCTCTCGTCTGACGAAAACGGTCTAAAGACGCAGTGGCAATTTCTCCAGATCTGTTGACAATGATATTTTGAGTTATCACTTTACTGAGTGACTGAACTGTAGTTCGCGTACCTGTGAACATAACAATATGTTAGAATTCATTTTATAAACACGAACTATTACGCTACTGTATGGCTACTTACATATTAATTACACTATTAATATTTTCACAGTTGTTTCTTTAATACAAAATTAAAGCCAACGGAAGAACAAACTTAAAACATACTTACCAATGACAGGTTTGTTGAGATGCAATTTTCTGTGTGGACAGATGTAACTTTTTCATACGGTGGTAAGTCGCAGAAATCGCAGGAGTCACAGAAATCGCAGAAGTAGCAGAAATCGCAGAAGTCGCAGAAGTAGCAGAAATCACAGAAGTCGCAGAAGTAGCAGAAGTCACAGAAATCGCGGAAGTAGCAGAAGTCACAGAAATCGCGGAAGTAGCAGAAATAGCAGTGGCGGAGGGATACGCGACCTAGGTTCCTTAACTGCGACTCTTAACTGCGACAAATCACAGTTAAGAATAACAGATACTGAAAAGTAGCATTCACAGAAATCACTGTTATCGGAAAATCGCAGTTTAGCCCATCACTAGTCTCCAATACCATCTAGCGGGAACGTAAATTCATACTCTCAGCGAATCTAAATAAACCATAGTAATTATCAAGCGATTTTGTTCAAAATTGGTATACCATCTTTTGCTATTAATAAAAGAATCTTGTCAAAATTTCAGATTTTTATCTCATACAGTTCCGGAGATTGAGAAAATTAATTAAATGTCCAAAAACAGACACTTAGGTTTCAAAACTCAGTAAGGAACAATAGCAGTATGTCATTATTTATCATCTAAAGCCATAACCAGAGTTCTCAGTGCATAAAATCACTTAACTGGAATTTTTCTTTTCAAAACTTTAATTACTCTGCATTTCGTATTCTAAAAAATTATCTGCTTATTATTTTGTTGTGTTAATGCATGAGAGTGGATGAGAGAATGTCTGTCGGATGTACAACAAAAAAACTTAATTCCTTAATGCTATTGAATGTAAAAAGTATGACAATGAACCGCGGTATTTTGTGCAGTATCGATAGTTAAGATGCCACAACGTAGGTACGCTTTGCTAAGTGGCACTACGACAGACACCGACGACAGCGCTCTTTAGCCGGTGCTGTGGAGGTCTACGAGCTCCGCTACAGATTCTCCCATCTAAAGAAGAGCAGACGGCCGGGACACTTCGCTTCAGCTTCGCACCTACGTACAAAGTTATGCAAATATTCATGCACCAGTAAACCACTTTTACTTACGTGCAGTACCGACGTATTTTTCCTCCTCCTGCTCCTACCCACGCGCCTCCTTCCAGGCGGAATACAAAATTTTGACCGTGCAAAGGTAACATAATCCATAGTCTCTTAATTAGTGGTTGGAATGAATGGCTTGATGAGAAATCAACTGTCTCTTAATAAATTTATGAATTTAACTTTCAAGTCAAAAGGCTTAAATTTATGAAACTTCCTTGCAGATTAAAACTGTGTGCCCGACCGAGACTCGAACTCGGGACCTTTGAGTTTCGCGGGCAAGTGCTGTACCATCCGAGCTACCGAAGCACGACTCACGGCCGGTACTCACAGCTTTACTTCTGCCAGTATCTCGTCTCCTACCTTCCAAACTTTACAGAAGCTCTCTGCCAGGAAGTTTCATATCAGCGCACACTCCGCTGCAGAGTGAAAATCTCATTCTGGAAACATCCCCCAGGCTGTGGCTAAGCCATGTCTCCGCATTATACTATCTTTCAGAGGTGTTAGTTCTGCAAGTTTCGCAGGAGAGCTTCTGTAAAGTTTGGAAGGTAGGAGACGAGATACTGGCAGAAGTAAAGCTATGAGTACCAGGCGTGAGTCGTGCTTCGGTAGCTCAGATGGTAAAAAAAAAAAAAAAAAAAAAAAAAAAAAAAAAAAAAAAAAAAAAAAAAAAAAAAAAAGATGGTAGAGCACTTGCCCGCGAAAGGCAAAGGTCCCGGGTTCGAGTCTCGGTCGGGCACACAGTTTTAATCTGCCAGGAAGTTTCATATCAGCGCACACTCCGCTGCAGAGTGAAAATCTCATTCTGGCTTAAATTTATCTTTAGGACGAGAAAACAGTTTTGTAACCACGAAGCTGATAACGTATGTCGATGCGTGTTTGCCTCTGTAAGAGAGCTGCCAGCATAGAAGTCGGAAGTGAAATAAGATTGTAAACTAATTTCCAGATAATTTTTCGTTTCGGTCTACTTTATTAAATATTATATTAGAAATTGGCATTGGAATGACGTAAATGATTTTCTGATTTGTGATTGGCTCAGGCAAGTTTTGCCGCGAGAGAGATCTGGAAGGATCATTCTGACTGGTCATTCAAACCATTAGCCACTCAGAATTAAGCTGTTCCCTTACGCAGAAAGTTAGATAGGCATAGAGTTGGCTTGCATCGAGAGAGTCGCTAGCCAACCTTCGTACGTGTAACATCATGCTAAATGTCGCCGAGAAAATAACTTGTAAAATGAAGAACTTTTGAGTTCATTCCTGTTAGGAAGTGTCGTGACTCAGACAGTTTAAGTTACGAACATTTTGAGGACAATTTGATTGATTAATTGATGTGTTAATGAGCGTGTGATATTTCGGTCTTAGTGAAATAGCGCGTGGCATATGCCGTATACTTTATGGATTATTTGGGCGAGCACTTCTGACTTTGAAGACCACTAATACGACCGAAGTTTCAACTCGCTATAGTAGTGGGTCAGTAACTGTCAGATCGAACATTAATCGGGTTGGACTGGTTGATGTTGTTGCTGTTTCTTTCGTGTGAGAACATTTTGTACAGACTGTGAGATGGGAATAGTAGAGCAGTTAAAAATAGTATATTCGGTCTTGAGACCAAATTTATGTGCTACCTTAAGAATAAAAACCAGTTCACTAAAATTTCCGAAAGCTTACTGCAGGTAAACTACATTTCTCCAACACCCGAAATTTGTTAAAATGAACCTGACAGGAATTGATTCGCAACTTGAGTTACGCGGCCTCTGTGTGGTAGGTATTAGGTCGTGGTTTCATCAACGCTGCTTTACACGACCTAGAGAGCATCTACTACTGTAGAGTGAAGGGACATCGTAAGGAAGCCGTACGGAGGTAGGTGGACAATGAATGAGAGAGAGTGTACGATCGAGAAACGACGACAAACCCTACCCCGCCGCAGGCCTGTGTTGTGATGGTACCACGCAAAACAACAAGGCGCGCAAGCCCCCTCCGTGAAAAACACGACCACACAATAACACCACCGCCTCCGTATTTTACTGTAGGCACTACACACGCTGCCAGATGTCGTTCACCGGGCATTCGCCATACCCACACCTTGCCTTCGGAACGCCACAATGTGTAACGCGATTCGTCACTCCACACAAAGTTTTTCCACTGTTCAATCGTCCAATGTTTACGCTCCTTACACCAAGCGAGGCGTCGTTTGGCATTTACTGGCGTGATGTGTGGCTTATGAGCAGACGCTTGACCATGAAATCCAAGTTTTCTCACCTCCCACCTAACTGTCATAGTACTTGCAGTGGGTCCCGATGCAGTTTGGAATTACTGTGTGATTGTCTAGATAGATGTCTCCGTATTACACATTACGACCCTCTTCAACTGTTGGCGGTCATTGTCAGTCAACAGACGAGGTCGGCCTGTACGCTTTTGTGCTGTACGTGTCCCTTCACGTTTCTACTTCACTAACACATCGGAAACAGTGGACCTAGGGATGTTTAGGAGTATGGAAATGTCGCGCACAGACGTATGACGCAAGTGACAATCACCTGACCACGTTGGAAGTCCGTGAGTTCCGCGGAGCGCCCCGTTCTGCTCTCTCACTATATCTAATGACTACTGAGGTCGCTGATATGGAGTACCTGGCATAGGTGGCAGCGCAATGCACCTAATACGAAAAACGTATGTTTTGGGGGTGTCCGGATACTTTTGATGATATAGTGTATATAATTTCTGACCAAAAACATCTAGCCACCCTTATGTAATCCGGAACTGACTACAAGATGTTGCTAGAGGCGGATCCACCAGTTTAAAAAAGGCGAGGAGTATTGTGTTGTCGGCAGAGAAGCAGTAACAGGAGTATAGGTGGCTTAGGAGACCTCAGTAATTGTCGAACGAGGGTGGCCATTCTATGTTACTTGATAAACAAAGCCATCAGAGACATTTCAACCGTTCTAAAGTTGCCCAAGTCGACTGTTGTTGAAGTTATTGTTAAGTAGAAACGAGGAGGAACAACCGCAGCTCAAATGGCAGGCAGACCTAACGTATTGATGGACAGGGACCGCCGAGCAGGTGATTGAAAAAATCGCACGAAATCGGCTGACGGAATAACTCGTGAGTTCCAAACGCTACCAGCAGTCGAGCCAGCGCAATCACTGTCGAAGGGAGTTAAAAGTAATGGCCTACAATGGTCGAGTAGTTCTTCATAAGCCACGCATTTCTGTCGTCAGTGCTAAGCAATGCTCAAGGTCGAGTGAAGAGCTACGCCAGTGGACTGTGAATGGCTATAAGCGAGTGATTTGGAGTGGTGAATCGCGCTGGACGTCGTGGCTATTCGATGGAAGTGTATGGGTTTGGCGAATGCCTGAAGTACGTTGCCTAGTACCTCGAGCGGAGAAGTACAGGGACGTGGTGTTATACTGTGGACGTGTCTTCGTGCTTAAGGAGTGGTCCCCTTATTGCTCTTAAGAAAACGCTAAATGCGGAAGAATATAAACACATATTACAGCATTGCGTTCTGAGTACAGTAGAGGAACACTTCTGAAACGAGGATTGATTGTATCAGCATGTCAATCATCCCTGTCTGTGAGGCAATGGTTTGTGGACAACAACAACGCGGAAATAGACTAGCCTGCCCAGTGCCCCGTCCTGAATCCATTGTGTAGATCTATGGAGCAAGAACCAACTCGTTTTGCCAACTTGTTTCATTAAGGAAACTACAATAAACCATCAACAGCAACACTCTCTTCAAAACCAGAAAAACAATAAGGATCCCTTCTGCAGATCAAGCAAATAACAACTAAAACTTTTATCCATTCTGGATTTGGAACCTATAACAGAAACACTCCAAATAATCAAAGACATCTTATTGCATCATAAAAAGCTAAGTACCATAGAAATATACGAACTGATAGATTTGCTTGAATTAGTGCTCTCTCACAATTATTTTTCCTTTAGTAACAAAATCTATATTCGGAAATACTGTTTAGCAATGGGCAGTAGTTAAGCTGGCCTACTAGCTTACATCTATATTAATGATCTGGAAAACAAATTCATCAAAGATAATGGAATGGAAAAAGACGAAGTCATGTATTACAAACGCTATGTTGATGACATGTTTATACTGTGCAAAATGGAACAACAACTGAAATAGAAAACTTAGCCACTAAACTAAATAATATACACCCCAAAATACAGTTTACTGTTGAACACCAAACACAACCGGGAATTAATTATCTTGACTTAAACATAACATGTCACAACACCAAACACAAATTCAAAATTTACAGGAAACCCACTACAACAGATGTTGTTAAAAGTGATACATCATGCCACCCATATCAGCATAAACTAGCATTTTTCAGATCAGCACTCAACTGTGTAGACAAAATTCTTGCTGAAGCTGCTGTAAAAACCAAGGAACTAAACATTTTGAAAACAATAGCCCACAATAATGCATATGACCCAACCATAGTCCACAAACTAGATGCAAAAATGAAAACTAAGCAAAAACAATCAACTAACCTTTCCTCAGCACCATAAGAAACTAAATATGTCTGTATGCCTTTCCTTGGCAATGTATCATCTCAACTTGCAAAACTATTAAAACCACACAAAGTCAAAATCAGCTTCCACACAAACAACAAAACACAAAACAAAATAATTCACAACGTTAAAACAGCCAGCCCACTATATCACAAATCAGGTACATAAAAATTAAGTTGTGACAGCTATTCTTACTACTAAGTAGGACAGAGAGGAAGAAATTTTGAAATCCGATACAAAGAGCACACTGGCGCACTCCGTTTAAAAAATTTAAATAAATACACTTTTGCAGCCAATCTAGCCCAGAATAGTCATTCAGTCACAGACATAAAAACCAATCTCCACATTCTGCACACTGTAGACAAAGGATTAAAAATGGGCCTCTTGGAACAATTAGTAAATTTTATACTTAACATTTAAACACCCCACACCATCTTAAATGGACAAACTGATTTAGCAAACAACCCATTCTTCCCAAATTTTAAAGAATCCTTAAATTTGAAAAACTAATAAATACTGTAATCATCCACTCCCACACCCATTCCCCAGCTCATGCCACACCTAAACACCATCCTCTCTAGAATGAGATTTTCACTCTGCAGCGGAGTGTGCGCTGATATGAAACTTCCTGGCAGATTAAAACTGTGTGCCGGACCGAGACTCGAACTCGGGACCTTTGCCTTTCGCGGGCAAGTGCTCTACCAACTGAGCTACCCAAGCACGACTCACGCCCCGTCCTCACAGCTTTACTTCTGCCAGTACCTCGTCTCCTACCTCAGTTGGTAGAGAACTTGGCCGTGAAAGGCAAAGGTCCCGAGTTCGAGTCTCGGTCCGGCACACAGTTTTAATCTGCCAGAAAGTTTCATATCAGCGCACACTCTGCTGCAGAGTGAAAATCTCATTCTGGAAACATCCCCCAGGCTGTGGCTAAGCCATGTCTCCGCAATATCCTTTCTTTCAGGAGTGCTAGTTCTGCAAGGTTTGCAGGAGAGCTTCTGTAAAGTTTGGAAGGTAGGAGACGAGGTACTGACAGAAGTAAAGCTGTGAGGACGGGGCGTGAGTCGTGCTTGGGTAGCTCAGTTGGTAGAGTACTTGCCCGCGAAAGGCAAAGGTCCCGAGTTCGACTCTCGGTCCGGCACACAGTTTTAATCTGCCAGAAAGTTTCACCATCCTCTCTACCTCTTTTTTACACACATTCTCCCTCCCTCCCCCCCATCTCTCTCTCTCTCTCTCTCTATCTCTCTCTCTCTCTCTCGCCCTTCCCGTCTCCCACCCCTCCCTCCCTCCTCCCACCTTTCCCCTCTCCCCTCCCCATATCTATACTATCCCGTTTATTGAGCAATGAGAAACGTGCCAAACATAACTTCACTGCCAGAAATATTGTCCTAAACACTTTGTTGTACATTTTGTAAATAGCGTAAGAAAATTTTGCAATGTAAAAACATAATAATAATTTTTATAAAGAAATTAATGTAATAAATATATATTTTATTACGAATGTCACGCAAAACGAAAAATGAGCAAAGAAAATCTCTGCCTCCACAAAACTCTTTGGAGACAACAACAGCCACACTCTTTGGTTTGTTTACATTTTGTAAAGTATGTGAGAGTCGCCATCAGTGGAAAGGTGCCTGTTTCATTTGATATTTTAGGATACTGGCAAGCATACATTGTATTTTCCAGACCAGTGCATGCCTCAAGAATAAAAACAGTGAGCGATACCATCAAATTATTCTTACAGTTTTAATATTCTTCCCACATACAGTTGTCACTTTTTCGTCTCTGTATTTACCACAGATGCACGACCCCGACAATACTTCAAACTACATTGTATCATCTGATGATGAATCGCTAGGTGATTAGAAACCGGTCAAGAATAATTAAAAATTGAAGAAAAAACGGCGATTGGTTGCAGTAGTTCCTGAAACTTTTAAATAACAACTAATTCCTATAATCAGAGTCCCCTTCGACTCAGTACCCATACCACTCTTCCACTTCGAAGCCGGCTGCTAGCAGGTGGTAGATACCCTAACACGATGGAAGCGACGGCCTTGCGCCGACTTATCTAGCCCCGGGCGGAACAATATTTCCGTGACTATATGCACACGTGATCCCCCGGAAATAGTTCGTTGATCTCCGCGGCCCCTTCCTCTGCTGCTGGCTGATGCCCTGTGAGGGACGTTGGCCGTACCTACGTGTTTGTTGTCAACTGCGGTTCTTGTTTGGGAACACTCTTGCGTCGGCTAGACTTCGCAGCGGAGTCTGCAACCCGCATTGCTATTCTGTCTGCAGAGTTGCCACTGCAGTAGGTGACTGCAGCACAACGGAACTCGACTGAGCCGAGAAAGTGGACTTCGGTTTGGACTCCAGCGTGCGGCATTACTTCCACCTCAGGTTTCCACACTTGAGGAAGAATGGGCCGCCATTCCATCTCAGATACTCAGACACCTCGTTGAAAGTGTCCCAAGCAGAACCCAAGCTGGCATAAAGTTGAGGCTGGACTAATGTACGCTGTTATCCAGATACTTCTACCCACGTAGTGTAGCATGTAAAGTAATTTAAGGAGTACCTGAAGAAAGTGTAATACCATTGTTAATATAGGGGTGACAAAAGTCATGGGATATCTCCTAGTATCGTATCGGTCCCCATGTTGCCCGGCATAGCGCAGCAGCCCAATCTGCATTGATTCAGCAAGTTGTCGGAAGCTTCCTGCAGAAATTTTAAGCTACGCCACCTCTATAGCCGTGTATAACTGCGAAAGTGTTACCGGTGTACGATTTTGTGCACGTACTTACCTCTCGGTTGTGTCCCATAAACGTTCGATGCGATTCATGTCAGACGATCTGAGTGGCCAAATCATTCGCTCGAAATGTCCAGAATGTTCTTCATACCAATCAAAAATAACTGTGGTCCGGAGACATGGTGCATTATTATCCATAAAAATTCCATTGCTGTTTGGGAACATGAAGTCTATGAATGGCTGCAGATGGTCTCCAAGTAGCCAAACATAACCATTTCCAGTCAATGATCGTTTCAGTTGGACCGGAGAACTCAGTCCATTCCATGCAAACAGAGCCCACAATACTATGGAGCCATCATCAGCTTGCACAGTGTCTTGTTGGCAACTTGGGTCCATGGTTTCGTAGAGTCTGCCTCACTCTCGATCCCTATCATCAGCTTTTACCAACTGAAATTGGGACTCATCTGATCAGGCGACGGTTTTCCAGCCGTCTAGGGTCCAACCGATGTGGTCACGAGCCAAGGCTAGACACTGCAAGCGATCGCGTGCAATTAGCAAAAGCATTCGCATCTGTCGTCTTCAGCCATAACCCATTAACGCCAAATTTCGCCGCACTGCTCTAATGGATACGTTCGCCGTTCTTTCCACATTGATTTCTGCGGTTATTTCACGCAGTGCTGCTTGTCTTTTACCAATGACAACTCTACGCAAATCCCGCTGCACTCGGTCGCAAAATCAAGGCTGTCGGTCACTGCATTTTCCGTTGTGAGTCGTAATACCTGAAATTTGGTATTCTCGGCACACTCTTGAAATCTTGGGTCTGAGGATATTGAAATCCCTAACGATTTCCAAAATGGAATACACCATGCGCCTAGTTCCACATACCGTGCCGCGTTCAAAGTCTTTTAATTCCTGTCGTGCGACCATAATCATGTAGGAAACCTTTTCACAAGAATCCCCTGAGCACAAATGACAGCTCCGCCAATGCATTGCCCTTTTATACCTCCTGCGTCAATGCATCATTCTTTTATACCTTGTGTATAAGGGGCAGTCAAATGAAAACGAGACAGATGGTAAAATGTAAGTAAACTGTTTTTTAATTCAAAAGTAATTGCCATAACCATTAATATATTTGTCCAACTGTAAGACAATAAGACAAGATAGTCAATGCCTTCTGGAAAAAATGGTTGTGGCTATGCTGCAAGAAGTTTGGCTGGGAAGCCCTTATCCATTCTCTATATAGTTCCACTCTCTTCCCATGCAGTTTGATTAGTTTCGAGCCTTGAAGGAAGACATTCGCGGTCATTTCCTTCGGATGAAGTGGTGCATGTCTGGGTACAATCGTGGTTCTGTAAGTAACTTTTTTCCATGAAGGCATTGGCCACTATGTCCTACAGTGGAATAAATGTATTAATACTTATGACGATTGTTTTAGAAATTATATGAAGGGCTTATTTCAATAGTGGTACAAGTCCATTTTTGTTCATTGTGAAATACAGAGTCCTAAAGTTAAATGAGCGCTGAAAAATCTGCAGTTGAGATACCAGAAATATTCAAGCATATGGCTTCTTGCTGGAGATGATCTTCCTTTCTGTTTGTTTAGATCATTAATTTCAGAAGCATTATAGGCAGAAAAGTGGAGGTAATGGACTTGTACCACTATTGAAGTAAATCCTTCATACATACATACGAGGGTTGGCCAGAAAGTAAGGCACCGCATTTCTTTTCTCAGCCGAAAACAACGCTACGAATGCGAAACGTTACGTATGTATTATCTGAAGTCTCCTGAGTGAGTGCACCAAGTTTCCGTCACTTCCGACAGATAGCGTAGCTGCAGGACAATTTCAAATTGGCGTCTGTAGGTGATGTACTTTGCAAGCAACGCGCCGTCATTCAAATTCTCACTGCAGAGAAAGAAACGGTGGACAATATTCACAAACGCTTGTGCAAAGTCTATGGAGCATCTGCTGTTGGCAGAAATACAGTTAGTCGCTGGCCACGGAGGATGAGGTCATCAGAAGTCGGTTCGGCGAAGCTCCACGACTTGCAGCGGTCGGGGGACCATCCACCTGACGTAGCTCCCTCGCACTTCCAATTGTTTGGACCATCAAAAGATGCCATTCGTGGAAGACATTTTGAGAACGATGAAAAGATGATTCACCCAGTGAAGCACTGGCTCCGCCACCAGGACAAAGGTAGGTATCAAATAGTTCAAAATGGCTCTGAGCACTATAGGACTTAACTTCTAAGGTTATCTGTCCCCTAGAACTTAGAACTACTTAAACCTAACTAACCTAAGGACATCACACACATCCATGCCCGAGGCAGGATTCAAATCTGCGACCGTAGCGGTCGCGCAGTTCCAGACTGTAGCGCCTAGAACCGCTCGGTCACTCAAGCCGGCAAGGATAGGTATCGACAGGACATATACGCCCTTGTTTCGCGCTGGAGGCAGGCCATAGAACGGGATGGAGATTACGTGAAAAAATAGGGTGCGTAGATAAAAGACCATTCTTTCGTTTGTGTAATTCTCATTATGTTCAATAAAGAATTGTTGAAGAAAAAAATGCGGCGTATATCAAGTAACCTAGTTGGAGTCCCAGACGTTTGCAGACGATGTCGATGTCTGTAAGAAGGCAGGAATGCGAGAAGACTAGAAAACTATAGGGAAACCTCCAGAGTGTCAATGATCAGTCGACGAATTGACAGTTTCAGGTTTATAAATATCTGTTGTCCGTAAATCGTCGACGACGCTTTTGGATACAAATCACTAGAAACAGTAACTATTTGTGGCCGAGTGGTTCTAGGCGCTTCAGTCTGGAACGGCGCGAGTGTTACGGTCGCAGGTTCGATTCCTGCCTCGGGAATGGATGTGTGTGATGCCCTTAGGTTAGTTAGGTTTAAGTAGTTCTAAATCTAGGGGACTGATGACCTCAGCTGTTAAGTCCCATAGTGCTCAGAGCCTTTTGAACCAAGCAGTAACTACCATCAACCACGTAGGAGTCACTGTGTGGAGAGACTTAAAGTGAAATGACAACATAAAACTAATTGAAGGAAAAGCAGATGAGATTTATTGGGAAACGTGAAACGTCCCCTTAGAAAATTTAATTAATTACTGTGCTGATAAAGCTCTTAACATTATTTGATTTTCAAACAGCTGAGCAGAACTGAACGCACTGAGACATTTCGCTCTTTACCTATTCTGACCAACACTAAACTGACACACAATATTTTTAGCGCAACGCAATCTGACTTTCAAAAATCCCTACAAAAGAATGGCCCTGACTATCATTAACCTACACCTTTCACAAATCACTTACCTCACCAAAAATCTTCGTTACTCGAACTACTGCAATACAGCGAGCGCCACTACTGCCAGCTAAATAAAAGATTCAAACTACTGAAGGCACTAACTACTGATAGGCATAGTTAGCAAATGAAAGATTTTGGTAGAGAACAAACAATGTATTTACCTTACTAGTGTTCGACATCCAGTCTTACAGATTTCAAAACTCCGCCATTTCTCTCCCCACATCCACCACTGCGGGCGGCTCACCTCCATCTGCGCAACGCTACGTGCTGTTAACATCCAGCTGCCCAACGCTACAATGGCAGACAACAATGCAAACTAGCCACAGACTGCACACAGCACAGCCAGTGATTTTCATACAGAGCGCTACGTGGCGTTACCAATATGAAAACCTAAACAGCCTACTTACATAGCTCCCACGCTCCCCACAAAAAATTTTACAAATTGTTTTGGGCAGTGGCCAATGCAGATTTGAAAAAATTTTTCATAATTACAATAACAAAGAAATCAAATGCACACACTTATTGATACAATTTTGGTCAAAAGCTAAAATTTTCTCACAGTCCATAAAGACAGTCCTGATCGTTCATCACAGTAAAACAGCAGGGTTTTTCTCAAAGTCTGAGCAGTAAAAGAAAATGCACATGGAAGTAGTGGATATCCATGCAGTCTTGAAGAAGTAGTGATGTCCTTCCAACAGAAAGACGGGGCTGAGTCTTCACATCCAGACAGGTAATGGGCCACAACAGATCAAACCCACCACAGTCGAAGCTTTGAAGATTATTGGCAGGTAGGTCATCACAGAGCAGACCCACTGCTGTCCTGGTAGAGAGTATGGTATTGGTGAGTCATCAAAGGTGCAAACCCAGTGCAGTCCTTGTAGAAATAATGGTATTGGTGAGTCATCAAAGATGCAGACCCATTGTAGTCCTTGTAGAGACGGCCAGCAGCCAACTGTTGCGACTGTGCAGGTGCACAATCACCATCGAAGAGTCTTTTGGAGAATATAGCAAGTTCATGAACCACCACTTGTGTACTCACAATATTTTTTTTGAAATGTCCTTAGAACCAGCAATGCTGTTAAAGAGTCCCTAGCTGAATTATTAACACACGTGCAAGCACTAACAGTCCCAACTTCTCACATACTGTGGACATATTATGACCAACAGAAACGTGTGCAGTGAAATGTAACATACAAGTTACTTAATTTGCTGAACTGGTGTCCATTACAATTTTATAACATGAGAATACAATTACAAAGATACTGAAAACATCATTAAAACATAATAATACAGATAACATTTGTAGTAATACAGGCTTTACAAAAGAATCGAAATAACATATACGTCAGTGTTACAGGAATTATAAGTACATACATAAAAGATCAGAATAACTTTTGAAACACCAACTTCACACACGAGCAATAAAACAGAACAGATAAATAATGTCTAAACATCTTTACAAAGTAAATAACATATTAATAATGCAAATTATATTTGAGGATAACTGTATTCCTCATCATAGTGAATGTAGCTGAGTATTAGAAAAATTCTACAACATAAATCGTATCAGATAAACACATAAAGACAGGATGAACACAAATACACAAGGGTACACAAATATATAGCGGAATAATACAAAAGGAAAAGACAGGGTTTGTTTTACTGCAGTATTTTGCAAACAAAACTTTCTTTACTTCTTGGAGATCTCTCTTAATTCATCATTATTCCCAAAAAGTCCTATCTATACCTGCTTTCTGTATTCTATTCATACTTCTTTCAAAATAATTATTTCTCAGTGTACAATACTCATTTTGGCCCAAATCTTTTTCATATAACTTCTCAGTGCATTCTTTCCCTATTGTCCATAGTCAGTTTCTTATGTAGTCTACCCCTTCTTCAGCTAACTTAAATCTACTGAGCTCAGATATATATACTAAGGGATGAGGCAATGCATCAGTACAAAACAATTAACACAAACAGCAATGACATAAAATGCAAATTGGCAAAGCAAGCAGCATAAATCAGCAAAGCAAATGCAATATTACAACTAATATAAGGCAATGCGCAGCAAACAAGAAAAATAAATCCATAGTAAAACTGACTTAACAGAGTAATACAAAGTCAAATTCAGTGGCAAACAGCAGCAGCAAATGCGATAACTTATATCTAAACATGACAAAGCACAAGCAGAAAAAATATTACAGTAAAAATGGCCGTGTTTAATACCTGTCACATCTTAATACTAGAGTAATGCATCACCTTAACTTACACTACTAAATAAGTTACCCAGTCATTGACAAAAATTATGTATGCAATTCCTGTGAAGGGAATTGTCTTTTTGTGCTCCCTCGTTTTTTTGAAGTAGATTATAAAGTTATTATTTACTGGATCTGTAGGCATAAAATATTTATATTAGTACATCCATAAAATTTTATTTTAACTAATGGTGCAGTGCAGCTAGAAACTAGATATTAAACAAAATGAGCAATCTCTCAACTGCAAAGACAATAGATGTAAAATGTTTCTCGTCATTTCATTAGGCATTTTAGAAAATATCATAAATTAAGAGCTCCACAGTGTAATCATATGTTTTCAAGTTTGAGCGTGTCGTATTTGCGATGCTTTTGACAAAGAAATGTCAATAGCGAGGATAATGGCCTCTTTTCTTTCTCCACCTAATGGCTTTCTTTTGTCAGACGACTATCTCTCAGCTGGGCGCCCAAAACGCCTTATGTCAAGGTCACTTACCTTTCTTACTGAAATATTTACGACAGCAGTTTCCGCTACAGTGACAGTCTCATATAAAAATATTTTCACAGGTTGAGAATTTGCATTACAAATGTGTAGAAAATAAAATCCTATAAATATAACAGTGTCCTAAAAATTTTCGTCGGCGTTGTGATACATTTATGCATATACATACATTTCATAATTCTTAAAGTACGGTTCTTGGTTTCCAACATCCTTTTCCACAAATCAGAGTCCCTAACCGCTACTCGTTATTCCTTACCTTATTATACATTAACATATTCGTCGACACTTCTTCAATATTTCATCTTAAGAAATACGTATCATAGTCAAATTCCTCATATAGCATTAGCTTATTGATCATAAATATACCTCAACAGCATAATACACATCGTCATCATAATAATAACATCATAACAGATCAATCACATCTCAAAATCGTCAAAGCTTCTTTCAATAATTTCAAGACCTAAAAAAAATTCTCTGCTCATTTCAATAGTGTCATCTACCTCAAACGTACTTTAAAAATCATGATCCCATACCAAATACATCATTCAAAGCTCTCATAATATCACAATGGTTCCGAAAAATATGAAGGGTTCACACAGTACAGACAAAATACAATTTCATAAGTGTGAAGTTATCCAGCTGTGTAATTGCGTAAACATATGTCACTGACGTAATAAAAAAAATGTTTGTCTCTCTCAGTTAAATGATCAGATAGCTGTGTAATTTATGTGTTAGAGAAATATGGTACCGATGTGTAAAGTTGTATAAGCAAATACTATATTAGGTAGGGCTCCTTGTGTTTGCCAGACACATGGTACACAAAGTAAGCGTCTACCCCCCTGAGGATTAATGTAATTATACCCTCAGGTGTTACAGATAACAGCAATGGAATGAAATGTATCACCGAAATCTTTCTTTGTAATTCAAAAATATTGAAAAATAAATGGTTTAAGTACAAAATTAATTACTCAAATGCATGTCCTGTAGTGCTACATGTGTGTCTTGCTGTAAGATAATTCTGTGGAAGTGTCGTAGTTATTGTCCTCTATAAGCAAAGTTCTGCTGAAGTCAATGTACTCACCTCATCATAAAAGTGAAATGTTTGCGTATAGATATCGTAGTTATTATGCTTATTGCCATGATGAAGAAAGTACTGTGCTGTAACGTATTGTTGTGCTACAGAAAAGGCTGTCTCATTGTAGCTATACCACAAAAGTTACTATTAAAACATGTTTTACTTTCCAGAATAATACATAAAAACTGCGCAGATATAAAACAGATACACCGCAAAAGCAACAATGTAAATTGTGTCACACATTAGTAGCGTCATGATATAATCGTGTAGCTGTCAAAGAAACCAAATGCTAAGTCATATTTAATCTCACAGAAAGTACTTCAAATAAAGAATGTCTTTTCAAGTAAACCAAAATGTTGCTTTAAAAGCTCATTAGCAATATATGTTCTAAGTATGTAAGCCTTATAGTCGTTACATAATCACGGAATTAACAAGCAAGAATGTACACACACAATAACATGGTGTCCTCTGTTCACTATAACAATGCATTCGTAATATCTGTTTAAATAAGTTCTCTTGGTTCTTGACTGGATATTTAACTCCAAACATTATTGCATGTTAACAGATTCTAAGTCTGATAAAGCATACTAGTAACGTAAAGTGAAAAGTTATATAGCAAAGACAGTGTTAAAAAGCAGATTATCTTTCAATAAACGGTTTTACATGTGAAATGTGGTGCAATACTTTACTCTTCCTAGTACGCAGAGTTTCAACTTGAACGCAATTATCATGCGGTATACGTCGGTAAGGAATGCTCAAATTTTTCTCAAGGTGAGCGTCTATGTTATTTTTCTCTGAGCCAGCCAACGCACATGGCTGCCTGCGGTGCGAGTCATTGTCTCTTTGTTAGCGCATGTCGTTATTGGGATTTGGAGACCTAACTTCTACAAATTCACCTTGTTGAGAGGGCCCCGCCCTGTTTGAATCCCGCCAGTACTGATGAAATTCAGGTCTGTCGTTATGATTATATCGTCTGTCGTCATGCCGGTAGCTCCTGTAGTTTCTTTCTTGTCGGTTGAGTGGTGGAGAATTTCTCCCTGAATTATCACTGCACGGTGGACCGTTGCGTCTGAAGTTATTCTGTCTCCCTTGATAATAATTGTTTTGGTTGCCATATTGTCTGTTTCTATGATTGTCTCTGTCATACTCTTTACTACAGAAATGCGATCTTTCTCTGTAACTCTTCCCGTATTGGAGTGCGAGTGGCCTCTGAAATACATAATTCTTGTATTACCTGTGTCAGCTGATCTTGTACTTCCCGGATTTCTCTTTGGTGTTGCGTATTAATTTGATTCTGATTTTGTTTGAATTTCCTAATTTGTTCGCACTCTTCTGTGTCATTAAAGACTACCGGTTTTGTGTCATTCAGATTATCATCTACCTTCGTAGATAAATTATTTAGCTGATTCGAAAGTTCAACTACTTTCTCTGATAATGAACTAATTTCCTCTATGTGTCTTTCTACTGTGTCCTTTAAGTTTTCCTGAGTTTTTGTAAGTTGCGTAACCGAATCGGTAGATGCAACTGAGTCAATTTTAGCTTGCAAGGTCTCATGATTTTCATGAACAATAATTTGCAGTTATTTTATGGCTGCTTCATGATTCTGTAATGCATTTTCATGCCGCGAAAAAATAGGTTGAAAATGCTCACAAATTTGTGTTTTTACGTCGTTACAGACTTTTTGACATTTCGATTCGATTTTATGTAACTCAGTAGTTAAATCTTCACGTGTCTGTCCAAGCGTGGTGTGAAGATTTTGTTCCATTGCGTCTAACTGTTGCTGTGTTTGTCTCTGGTGTTGTTCCATTGTGTCTAACTTTTGAAGCTTTTGCTGTGTTTGTCTCTGATTTTGTTCCATTGTGTCTAACTTTTGAAGCTTTTGTCGCATTTGTTGCATTAATTGTAATAACAATGCACTGGTGTCTGAAACATGTTTCTCAGTGCTTTTCAGCAGTGAATTTGCACTGGCAACATTCACATTTTGACAAGCGGAAAATGTGTCTTGACTCATTTGAGAAAACGGTGAGAACCCAAAACCTGAGTCTACAGTATTTGCAATATTGTGTTCTGTCATTCCCGATTCCTGAGGCGAGCTGTTGCCGACCGATGGATCGATAATGCTTCCCTGTTCACTACCTGTTTCACTGTCTACACCATTATTTGACGCCCGCTCCATTTCCCTATGCACAGTTACCTAATTACTACTTTGAATGTCTGTTAATTCATTACACAGCGGTGCTGGTAAGCTACGCTCGTCGTCACTATTATTTCTCTGTTTACTTTGGAGACTAGTGTTATGTTTTTCACATGCCATTATTGACGTCCCCTTAAAACAATTATACATGACTGTCCTTAAACTGACACACAATATTTTTTAGCGCAACGCAATCTGACTTTCAAAAATCCCCACAAAAGAATGGCCCTGACTATCATTAACCTATACGTTTCACAAATCACTTATCTCACCAAAAATCTTCGTTACTCGAACTACTGCAATACAGCAAGCGCCACTACTGCCAGCTAAATAAAAGATTCAAACTATGGAAGGCACTAACTACTGATAGGCATAGTTAGCAAATGAAATATTTTAATAGAGAACAAACAATGTATTTACCTTAATAGTCATAATATATATAGCAGTTCATGACATCCAGTCTTACAAATTTCAAAACTCCGCCATCTTTCTCCCCACGTCCACCACTGCTGGCAGCTCACATCCAACTGCGCAACGCTATGCGCTGTTAACATCCAGCTGCCAAACACTACAATGGCAGACAACAATGCAAACTAGCCACAGACTGCACACAGCACAGCCAGTGATTTTCATACAGAGCGCTACGTAACGTTGCCAATAAGAAAACATAAAGAGCCTACTTACAACACATTACGAACCTCTTCAACTGACTGCGGTCTCTGTCCGTCAACAGACGAGGTCGGCCTCTACGCTTTTGTGCTGTATGTGTCCCTTCATGTTTCCACTCCACTGTCACTTGGGAAACAGTTGCTCTAGGGATGTTTAGGAGCGTGGAAATCTCGCATACAGACGTGTTAACATCCAATCACCTGACCACGTTCGAAGTGAGTTGCACGGAGCGCCCCATTCTGCTCTCTCATGAGGTCTAACGACTATTGAGGTCGCTGATATGGAGTACCTGGCAGTAGGTGGCAGCACAATGCAGGTAATATGAAAACTTATTATTTAGTTTTTTTTTTTTGGGGGGGGGGGTCTGGATACTTTTGATCACATAGTGTAGGTAGTTTAGTATCTGGTGCATATTTCATTTGTCACCCCCCCCCCCCACCTTCCCCACCCCAAAAGTGCTACCCTCACAAAAGCACAAAATGCAACATCTGTTTGTACGAGTTTTTTCATATGCTTGGTTATGTAATCATAGGATAATTTCGACTACTTCGGAAACAGTTTTTTATGGATGAAAACGAATAAGTAAAGTGATTGAAAAAACACACACACATTTACCTGATGATTAAGAAATCAGAATGAGTAACCGAAGATTTCCTTTAATTGCTTCATCAGCATCGATATCTCTAGCTAGCCCATTTCTTATTGACTAACTGCTACTTATTGACTAACTGCTACTAACTACTCATAAGGCTATAGATAAATCTTAAGTAATTTAACTTCTGAAACAAAAAAGAATTGTCTTACATAACGATATCGGAACACACAAAGTTAAGAAAAATCTTTGTGCCAAAATAATGTTGATAACAGCCGGCCGGAGTGGCCGAGAGGTTCTAGACGCTTCAGTCTGGAACTGCGCGACCGCTACGGTCACAGGTTCGAATCCTGCCTCGGGCATGGATGTGTGTGATGTCGTTAGGTAAGTTAGGTTTAAGTAGTTCTAAGTTCTAGGGGACTGATGACCACAGCAGATAAGTCCCATAGTGCTCAGAGCCATTTGAACCAATGTTGGTAACAGTTCCAGAAAAAATCTACTTAATCGTGAAATTTATGCAAGGAAACTTGTAGTAATTGTCAACTGATATTTGGATAATCGTGGGAAGTTCTGTTTCTGAAGTTTTATTCAAATAACTAAGATCTGAAATAGTATCTATAGACGCTCCACGGTTTTGCACGTGTACTGATTTCTTGTGTATTCTTAACATTGACCGTCTCAGTTCGCAGCGTTCTATCTAGTATGGCTTGAAACTGCGAGCCCGGAAACCTGTAGGTAGCGTCCCTCAGCTTTTTTACCTGCCGGGCAAGGGTATCATTGGATCCTTCCTCGCCCCCTTCTGGGCGCAAATTTAATTGGGCGCAGTTTTCAGTACACTGCACTCTCAACACGCGAATGTACGTTCGTGTGCGTTTGGCCTTAGCTGTCGTAGCAAGACGAGCGTACAGTTCCGGCATATGTCTGTTACCTCAAGTTTTTATTGAGGCTCCCGCTACAGAATTCCCAGAGGCCAGACAATATAAGCGTGGCATCTCCATGAAAGCTACTACAGTTTCGTTTTGTATACATGATTTGAGTTTAAGTTAATGCAAAATAATACATTAGAGTACTTTAAAATGATTTAGCGCTATAAAAGATAATTCTATAACGATTAAGAAGTGCTTTTGAAAAAGAGCTGCTCCATGTGTCTTGCCTCCCAGACAATCGCGAATAATAAGATATCGTAATTTCAAAAATAAAATAGGTGAGTATTTCTTGTGGTGTCGTGTGGTCAAGTCGCAGATAAATAAGTCAGTGATGTAATCGGTGAATGCAGTTGGCATCAAATGCTTGAAACGGATTTTACGTCTATGTTGACAAGGTGGCATAGAGTTGCTAAAAGACTGTGTCGCCAAGCTTTTGGACTTGTAGAGAAGCCAGCAAACTTCCTCTAGGACGAGACAAACGCAGGCATTTCATACAAACATGTACACTATGTGGTCGAGTGTTATCCTGTAGGAAAATGCCCCCCTAACACATGAGGACTGTGAATATCATATTGTCTCGGGGTTAGCACGAATCCTCGCAGACAGCCCTATAACCTCATCGGCTATCTCCCACTACCATGACCGAAACATTTACAGATTGGCACAGCTGCCAGATGATACAGTGGGACACAAATGTCTATGTTCTACATTTACATCTACATGGTTACTCTGCAATTCAGATTTATGTGTCTGGCAGAGGGCTCATCGAACAATTTTCATACTACTTCTCCACCATTCCACTTTCGAATGGCGCGTGGGAAAAAGGAACACCTAAATCTGTCCGTTCGACCTCTGATTTCTCTCATGTTATTATGATGATCATTTCTCGCTACGTAGGTAGGTGCCAACAAAATATTTTCGCATTCGGAAGAGAAAGTTGGTGATTAAAATTTCGTAAATAGATCTCTCCGCAAAGAAAACCGCCTTTGTTTCAGTGACTGCCACCCCAACTCGAGTATCATATCAGTGACACTCTCACCCATATTGCGCGATAACACGAAACGAGCTGCCTTCTTTCCAATTTTTCGAAGTGCTCTGTCGATCGTACCTGGTAAGGATCCCACACCACGCAGCAATATTCCACCAGAGGACAGACAAGTGTAATGTAGGCTGTCTCTTTAGTGGGTTTGTCACATTTTGTAAGTGTTCTGCAAGCAAAGCGCAGTCTGTTTCGCCTTCCCCACAATATTATCTATGTGGTCTTTCCAACTTAAGTTGCTCGTAATTGTAATTCCTAGGTATTTAGTCGAATTGACAGCCCTTAGATTTATGCGATTTATCGTATACCCAAAATTTATCGGATTTCTTTTAGTACCCACGTAAATGATCTCGCACTTTTCATTGTTTAGTACCAGTTGCCACTTTACGCACCGTACAGAAATTCTCTCTAGATCATTTTGTAATTGGAATCGATCGTCTGATGATTTTACTAGACGGTAAATTACAACGTCATCTGCAAACAATCTAAGGGGGCTGCTCAGATTATCACCTAGATCATTTATGTAAATCAGGAACGAGGGCCTATGGCCCTACCTTGCGGAACGCCAGATACCACTGTAAGTTTGTTACTTTAATTTGCTATGATGAAAGCGGTGCTGATGGACAATAAATGAGGGTTAAAAGCTGTGAGCTGTCTGGGGAAGTTAATCTTGCATTACTAAGCAACTGTTTCTCCAGGTATCTAGTCTAGGTTTACCAAATTCCCAAACAGACTAACATTAATTATAATCTTTTAATTTCAATAAAAAGAAAGAAATCAGTTTATATTTGGAAATTTATTTTAAGATTGATCATTGAAATTTCAGCATATTAAATGTGAGTTATAACTGAGCTCGTGCCTTGTTTAGGACTGTGAAAATGTGAGTTTGTAATCTTACGGAACACATCAAATATAGAGCCAAGATTGGGAGTCTGCATACAACACTGCATTCATAAAACAACACACAAAGAACATTGAAACATATGCAACAGAAAATTAACCGCTACCAACAGATTCAAATTTTCACCCAAAGAAATTACGTTCGTAGCACAATCCTGTCCGTCATGTAATTACCACACACTGGTATACTAAATTCATATTAACTCTTGGTGAAATCTTCGCGAAAAGAATAGCTGAGGTGTACTTTGATGATTACACCACATGCTTCACGTGGTCAACTTGGTTTACACAACGAGTGTAACTCCACAATAATTTTGATAATGGAAATAAATTAGATCGAAAAGCAATTTACAAAAGAAAAACCTCGAACTGGTTACTAACGTCTTACTGTTAACCTGACGGGTCAAACAGTTATATAAGCACGTGGTACTGGTCTCGCAAAGTACACCCCATGTGGGTTGAACATAAAGAAAAGTTGCTATGTTGGAAAATATTGTCAAGACGAGACGTTATAATCACACAAGCATTCGCATTTAAGATTGATCTTAGTTAGAGTTACTGATTAACACGTGGTTCCACTTTACTCATAAAGTAGTGACAAAGCAACTACCGGAAAATAATCTGAACTTCACACTCGAATTACACTGCGCTGCAATTTAAGATAACATTAGATATTTTAGAGCTAAACCTGAAATAAAGGTGATTAAATTTTCAGTTAGGCTGAACTTACGAAATCCATTGTCCTACGGACTTAGCAGACACGCTCTTAGCCGGAGATCTTACCACTTCAGACGCTCGCCACCGATCGACTGACCTGCGCTCCTACCGAGCGTGCTTCCTGAGGGTGGCTCACAAATACCAACGGAAGTGGCCAGAGGGTCAGCTTCCTATACCAACATGACAAGGGACGGCCAGGACCATGCTAAGAATGGAAACCTCTCTGCTTTTAGAAAGCGTAGCTACCTGTTCCGACGTTGGTCCTACTGTTCTCTAGCAGACAGGCTTGTCTGCTACCCTCAAGCATGCAACTAGAATTACATTTGCTCATTCATGGTCTCACACAGAAGGGAAGGGGGATGACAGTATCTTATCATATACAGTATATAAAAGAAAGCGGATGTAAGTTCCGTATGAGACTGTGTGACATGAATTACATATAAACTGTGTTTTAAAGTGTAGTAGTGTGACAGATCGTTCTTGTTTATGTGTAAAAGTAACACGTTCCGCTACTCAGTCTCCTCCCAGATAGTCATAAACGCCACAGTAAATTTAGAAGAGGAATTTATTCCATAAATGACAACAGATTTAAGAAATCAAACATGAAAGGAATCCAACAGAGACCTTTCACCACTTCTGTTCTACTCGTTGATTTACCGTCCATCACTACGAACTATGACCTCTCTGAGAGGAAATCACGAATCCAGTCACACAACTGAGACGATACTCCATACGCACACAATTTGATTAATAGTCGCTTGTGAGGAACGGTATTAAAAGCCTTCTGGAAATCTAGGAATATGGGCTCGATCTGAGATCCCTTGTCGACAGCGCTCATTACTTCATGGGAATAAAGAGCTAGCTGTGTTGCACAAGAACGATATTTTCTGAATCCGTGTTGGTTATATATATATAAGTCATTTTCTTCAAGGTGATTCATAATGTTCGAGTACAGTATATGCTCCAAAATCCTACTGCAAATTGAGGTCAGTGATATGGGTCTGTAATTCAATGGGTTACTCCTATTTCCTTTCTTGAATATTGGTGTGACCTATGCCACTTTCCACTCTTTAGGAACAGCCCTTTCGTCAAGTGAGCGTAAGAAAGGCGCTATTGTGTCTGCATACTCTGAAAAGAACCTGATTGGTATACCATCTTGAGCAGAAGACTTGCCTTTCTTAATTGATTTGAGTTTTTTCGCAACACCTGAGATATCTACTTTTATGTTGCTCATGCTAACAGCTGTTCTGGTTTCGAATTCTGGAAAATTTACTTCGTCTTCTTTCGTGAAGGAATTACGGAAAACTGTAGTTAGTAATTTATGAGAAGTTCACTTATCTCTGAAAGCTAATTGGGGATACAGGAATGAACATCTGTTGTAGCCGCTGTCGTGTACCTAATTGATCCCGGACAGGAAGGGAACAGAATCACGCGGTAGTGCGCTTGACATAAACGGAATTAGGTACACAGGATGTGTGGTAGACACGACCCCACTCCAGATATGGGAGAGAAAAGGTGAATTTTATTCACTCTCCTGCTCGCGCAATGGGCAATGGAGAATCAGAGCCTGCTCGAGATTAATTTTTCATTCACAAAACTTGCACAAAGGAAACGTGTCTCCATTTGTCCCAACGAGGAGTTTACTTCAGCAAGGGAAAATCGTCTAGGGCTTCACCCGGGGTTTGAGGTTCCTACTTGTGGGATCGATCTACTCTGTGATTAGGGGGTAACTTCTCTGAATTGAAAAGGAGAGAAATGGGCATAATTATAAAATATATTTTTCATATAATGGAATAAGAAAAACATGTACGAAGAGGGGCTAACAGATTAATGATTGAGAAATGAAGTCCTTCTTTATACACGACTGCACGAAATACTTGTGCACGTGCCGTACCGAATTCAGTAAGATGTCGGACCTGACTGTGGGAATTGAATCTGAGCGAATGGGGACGTGAGGGAGCCTTGTCATCCCTGCATTCATTACCGGTAAGAAAATAGCTCACCATCATGGACGGGGAGAGCTCTGAGGAAGAGCGAAACAAGGACAAAAGGGAAAGCGGCGTCTTCTGACTCAAGTAAAGCACACACGTTAAGATTCATCAGTAAACGCTTTATCGTTACGGTAAATGGAGTCAGTTATGAACAAGCAGCAAGAGAGGAGCAGGTTAAGCCTCTGATGAATACCGAAACCGTACACGAAAAGATTTGGAAGTGAAATGAAATAAACTTAACCGATAAACTGAAAGCAAGGAGGGAGCTACATCTGAACTCTGAGATGAACACTGATTGCTGCCATTTGCACTGAGGGTGCAGCATAGCCTGCAGAACAAACCCTCGACTTACAAACTCCATTACTGAAACTCTCATCAAACTTTCACACACAAAATTAACGCCATACGATTCTTTTCAAAAAAGGAGCAGTTAATGATGCTGATGACATCAAAACAAACTGATTGCTAGCTCAAACAATATCGCGAATGGCCTAAATTAGAGGTGCTCTCAGCCATTATACTCACCCACTGACGACTGAAACAACGGTGTCTTAAAATGTCTACTTCTCTGTTTTCCTAAAGCGTGGGGCCGTCTTCGTCTCCAGCGCTGCATGAGAGACCTCTGACAAGGAAACCTCCCCATCGCACCCTCCTCAGATTTGGTTATAATGTGGCACAGTGGATAGGCCTTGAAAAACTGAACACAGATCAATCGAGAAAACAGAAAGAAGTTGTGTGAAACTATGAAAAAAGGAAGCAAAATATACAAACTGAGTAGTCTATGCGCAAGATAGGCAACATCAAGGAGAGTATGAGCTCAGGAGCGCCGTGGTCCAGTAGTTAGCGTGAGCAGCTGCGGAAAGAGAGGTCCTTGGTTCAAGTCTTCCCTCGAGTGAAAAGTTTACTCCTTTTATTTTCGCAAAGTTGTGATCCGTCCGTTCGTTCATTGACGTCTCTGTTCACTGTAATAAGTTTAGTGTCTGTGTTTTACGACCGCATCGCAAAACTGTGCGATTAATAGACGAAAGGACGTGCCTCTCCAATGGGAACCGAAAACGTTTGATCGCAAGTTCATAGGTCAACCGATTCCTCCTCAGGAAAACACGTCTGATATATTCTATTCGACACTGGTGACGGCATGTGCGTCACATGACAGGAATATGTTGTAGACTCACCTAACTTGTACACTTGGCGAATGGGTAAAAATATTCTTCTACCTTGCCCGATTTAGGTTTTCTTGTGGATGTGATAATCACTCCCACAAAAGGAATGAAAACATAAGAGTTTGTCACATAAACTGCAACAAATGAGTGGAACAGTTTCACAGTCGCACAGTTTTCCCTGTGCTCTGTCAAACCATATGTTTTTAACGTTTTCTAATTCTCTGAAAATAAAAAATTAAACTTCTAACTCGAGGGAAGACTTGAACCAAGGACCTCTCGTTCCGCAGCTGCTCACGCTAACCACGTGACCTGTGCGCTCTTAAGCTCAGACTCTCCTTGATGTTGCCTATCTTGCGCATGGACTACCCAGTTTGTATATTTTGCTTATTTTTTCATAGTTCCACACAACTTCTTCCTGTTTTCTCGATTGATCTGTGTTCAGTTTTTCAAGGCCTATCCACTGTGCCAACTTATAACTAAATCTGAGGGGGGTGCGATGGGGAGGTTTCCTTGTGAGAACCAGTGACAGCGCATGAGACTTGGAGGAACCAGAAACCGAATTTTAACCACAACTGCTAACCCAACATCTAATGTGATTCGCTGGGCCTGTTTGAGCAAGCAACCTAAAGGCTGTAAAGAAAGAAAACTGGGGTGGCAAAGCTACGTAGAGGAGCAGACGAAAGATCCTCTCCCGCTGAAGGAAGAAGCCTGAAGCTCACCTTCCATTACCACCGCAGAGACAAGGGCGGGAAAAAGGCATAAATGATGGAGCTCCACTGCATGTCCACCATCAGTCCAACAAAATAAAACGTTAACCCAAAATCTTTGCTAGTGTGAGCAGAGACAAACAGAGCCCCCAAATTTCATAACATAAGGTTAACGTTACAGCATTACACAAACCAATAAAAATGTATGTCTAAAGTGATTACAGCATCCTTCTTACAAGTTTAAACGTTTATTTCATACTGCCGGCCGGGGTGGCCGAGCGGTTCTAGACGCAACAGTCAGGAACCGCGGGTCGCAGTTTCGAATCGTGCTTCGGGCATGGCTGTGTGTGATATCCTTAGATTAGTTAGGTTTAAGTAGTTCTAAGTTCTAGGGGACTGATGACCTCAGAAGTTAAGTCCCATAGTGCTCAGAGCCATTTGAATCGTTATTTCACATTCAAATAAGCCATAAACTGTTGGAACATCGACCTTCTTCATTTTATACGCAGAAGGTTGATTAACAGCTGTTGGGTCTTGCGGGTTGTATGGCCGTGGTCCATGAAATTGTTCTGTTCTTAACGTTTCGTCCAGAGGTGTGCTGGTCTTCTTCAGGATTGCTGCTTGTTCTGCTGTCTTGTCAACTGACAGGTCAGACGTTGGTAAGTGACATAAATACTGTGGAAAAGTGACGTGATCGAAGTTTACACGCGACAAGCACAGATAATCCGTTCCAGAGATAAAACTTAACTATCAACCGTGGTCGGCCAAAGACAAAACATATCAGTCGATTCTGTAGAGCCAGTGTTCCATGTACCACTAAGTTGCATGGTTTCTTCTTTTCTATTAAAATTATCTCTGTGTTTGTATATTTCGGCAGCATATTTATATAGCTATGGATAACAGACATCACTATAGATAAAATTTTAGTGTCCCTGGTCGGAAAAGGTTTATAGGTTTGATTAGCCATGTATTCATGCTTCTTGTGCTATTTCCAGTGTAGACTACATCACATGCTCACGGGGGCTGGATATTTAGGATATCCTATTCATTTCATCTCATCATCATCATCGACACACAAGTCAGAGAAGTGGCATCAAACAGAAAGACTTGCGCTAGGCAACTGAACTAAGCCATGTAACATCCACGAGATAAATTTTAGCTACAGTGTGACGAGAGGAAATTATGCATCTAACAGTTATAAACATTATTTATTCGACATACAAAAAAACAGTGAAAACGATGATAAATATTAATTATTTATATAATATTTTATAATGTAATTGGACATATCGATGTGTATCATACAAAGACAATGATAATTGTAAATTCCTTTTATGATCTGCGTTTGTCATCTTTTGTTTTTACCTTCTGTTGGATGGCTTTTGTAGGTTGCGGACGTATATCAAACTGAGGTCTGTTAAAAAATTGTAATTATTTGTTAATTATTACTTGAGAATAGAGTTCATTATTATTATAAATATGAGTGAATAATTATTTGTAACTTTAATTCCTCTTTCTGTAAGCATTATCTGCGTTAATTATTTCTTTCCGCTTCATGGAGCGCAGCCATTGATGATAGCGATTTGTATCGCGTTTTTGTCTGTTTTCCTTAGAAAAAAATCAAATGTTTGCTTGATGAAGTCTAAATAGTGCACAATACGAAATTAAAGTTTAATAAGCATTTCAAACACTTATCTTATTTGCTCTAACAATAGAAAGTCTCTATCAATTGTCTGCCGCCATCTTAACAATTATCTCAGTGGCAAATTCAAATTACACAACTCTGCAGACATAAATGCCGAACGTAATACAAATGTGTAAAAATAAATGTGCACCGGTGGTCCCGAACTCATTTTAATGAAAATAATTCGAATCAGATTGGTTCTTTAAAAACAGTGCTCATAGCACGATCCTTATAACAAACTTTTCTAGCTGATCTATGGAGCCGAAATTAATTAAGCACGAGTTGCGAAGAATATTGTTTTAGGTAACATACGTCAATGTTGTGTGCGGCTGATATTCGGTGGTTTTAATGATCATTTTGCTGAAGATAACTGCTTCCATCATAATCAATAGTTGTATAGAATCTGTTGTATTGGTTGTGGTTAATTTCCTCTTGCATATGTTTCAACGTTCTTCGTGTATTATTTTATGAATGCAGTGTTGTATGCAGTCTCCCAATCTTGGCTCCATATTTGATGTGTTCTGTAAGATTACAATCTCACATTTTCACAATCCTAAATAAGGCACCAGTTTAGTTACGAATCAAGTTTAATATGCTGAAATTTCAATGATCAATGTTAAAATAAATTTCCAAATATAAAGTGATTTATATCTTTTTATTTAAATTCCCTTTTTTATATATATATATCACCAGTTGTTGTACGATTATTAAAAGATTATAATTAATGTTAGCCTGGTTGGGAATTTGTTAAGCTAGACTGGATACCTGGTGAAACAGTTGCGCATTAATGCAAGGTTAACTTCCCCAGACAGGTCACAGCTTTTAAACCGCTTTTATTGTCCATCAGCACCGCTTTCATAGAAGTTAAAGCAACAATGTTACAGTATGGACTGTGATTTGGTGACACACAACTTACAGACAATGCTTTAACACAAGGTTAACTTGGAATTCTTTAGCAACTTGACCAAATCTTTAGCCAGGAGAAAAATTATTTAGTAATTACTCAATGTAATAAAATAAGATTATCATTTTCATTTACAAATTAGTTAAATACCAAACCACTGAGTAACACAGCGAACGCCACAGCCAGAAGGCATCTACCCACTCCTAATAATGCCATACAAAGCATTTCATTACTTAGTACATCAATATAAAGGACCAGTAATATCCAGTGATTCGTTACAGAGTGATAATTATGATTTAAACAGGTTGTTCCCCCAGTTATCTCCATAACAATGATAACGCTTGTCACATAAAATCACCAAAACTGCTGCTTATCATTGTTACACTGTAACGGAAACTGTTAAAAACAAACTCGAGATAGAAGCAAGCAGTAGTGAATGTAAGTTTGGGGTCAAAGAGTGAACTAGGCATTACTGTTGTTGAAACATCCCCATTGAACAATTATACATGACTGTGCTTAAACTGACACACAATATTTTTAGCGCAACCCAATCTGACTTTCAAAAAATTCGTACGAAAGAATGGCCCTGGCTAACATTAACCTATACCTTTCACAAATCACTTACCTCACCAGAAATCTTCGTTACTCGAACTACTGCAAAACAGCGAGCGCCACTACTGCCAGCTAAATAAAAGATTCAAACTACGGAAGGCACTAACTACTGATAGGGATAGTTAGCAAATGAAAGATATTAATAGAGAACAAACAATGTATTTACCTTAATATCATCAAAAGTCATAATATATATAGCAGTTCATGACAGTCTTACAAATTTCGAAACTCCGCCATCTCTCTTCCCCACATCCACCACTGCTGGCGGCTCACCTCCAACTGCGCAACGCTACGCACTGTTCACATCCAGCTGCCGCTGCCCAACACTACAATGGCAGACAACAATGCAAACTAGCCACGGATTGCACACAGCACAGCCAGTGATTCTCACACAGAGCGTTACGTGGCGTTACCAATAAGAAAACCTAAACAGCCTACTTACATAGCCCCCATGCTCCCCACAAAAAATTTTACAAATTGTTTTGGGCAGTGGCCAAAAATGATTTGAAAAAATTTTTCATAATTACAATAACAAAGAAATCAAAGGCACACACTTATTGATACAATGTTGGTCAAAAGCTAAAATTTTCTCACAGTCCATAAAGACAGTCCTGATCATTCATCACAGTAACATTGCAGTGTTTTTCTCAAAGTCTGAGCAGTAAAAGAAAATGCACATGGAAGTAGTGGATTTCCATGCAGTCTTGAAGAAGTAGTGTTGTCCTTCGAACAGAAAGACAGTGCTGACTCTTGACATGCAGGCAGGTAATGGGCCACAACAGAGCAAACCCACAGCAGAGTCAATCGAAGTTTTGAAGAGTATTGGTAGGTAGGTCATCACAGAGCAGACCCACTGTAGTCCTGGTAGAGATTACCGTATTGGTGGGCCACCAGAGGTGCAGACCCACTGCAGTCCTTGTAGAAATAATGGTATTGATGGATCATCAAAGATGTAGACCCACTGTAGTCCTTGTAGAGATAATGGTACTGGTGGGTCATCAAAGATGCAGACCCACTGTAGTCCTCGTAGAGATAATGGTACTGGTGGGTCATCAAAGATGCAGACCCACTGTAGTCCTTGTAGAGATGGCCAGCAGCCATCTGTTGTGACTGTGCAGGTGCACAATCACCATTGAAGAGTCTTGCAGATAATATAGCAAGTCCATAACCACCACTTGTGCACTCACAAAGTTTTTGGAATTGTCCTTAGAACCAGCAATGCTGTTATCCAGTCCCTTGCTGAACTATTAACACACGTGTAAACACTATCAGTCCCTACTTCTCACATATTGTCCATATACTATGACCAACAGAAACGTGTGCAGTGAAATGGAACTTACAAGTTACTTAATTTGATGAACTGGTGTCAAGTACGATTTTATAACATAAGAACGCAATAACAAAGGTACAAAACACATCATTAAAAACATAATAATACAGATAACATTTGTAGTAATACAGGCTTTACAAAAGAATAAAAATGTATACATCAGTGTTACAAAAATAATGACATAAGTACATACATAAAAGATCAGAATAACTGTTGAAACATCAACTTCACACATGAGCATTAAAACAGAACAGAATTAATAATATCTAAACATCTTTACAAGGAAAATAACATATTATAAATGCAAATTACGAGGGTCAGTCAAAAAGTAATGCCTCCTATTTTTTTTTTCTACGTTTAATTGTCAGGAAATTTAAATGCAATTACATAGGTTGAAAACCACAACATTGAGGATCATTTTGTCATTTTTCAATGTAATCTCCGCCCATCTCTTCAGTTTTGGTCCATCTTTGAACAAGGGCATGTATCCCAGCACGGTAAAAATCACAGCTCTGCTTCGTAAGCCATTGACGCACGGATGTTTTGATGGCCTCCTCATCTTCAAAATGAATCCCACGATGAGCTTCTTTTAGTGGCCCGAACAGATGGAAGTCTGATGGTGCCAGGTCAGGGCTGTATGGGGGATGAGGCAAAACTTCCCATCCAATTTTGACAATCTCGTCAGAGGTGTGACGACTGGTGTGTGGTCTTGCATTGTCATGCAAAAGAAGAACATCTGCCATTGATTTTGTTGGGCGAACTCGCTGAAGACATGCTTTAAGTTTGTTGAGGGTTGTGACGTATTGAACAGAATTTATTGTGCATCCCTGCTCCAAAAAATCAACCAGAGTCACACCCTCTGTATCCCAGAAAACTGTTGCCATAACTTTCCCTGCCGATCGCACAGTTTTGAATTTTTTCTTCCTCGGCGAGCTTGTGTGACGCCACTCCATTGACTGCCTCTTTGATTCGGGTTCAAAAAAATGCACCCATGTTTCGTCCCCGGTCACAATTTTTTTCAGAAACTCATCTCCCTCCAAACGGAAGCGCTGCAAGTGTTGGGAGGCTATTGTTTTCCTTGCCTCTTTATTCTGATCGGTTAACGTTCTTGGAACCCACCGTGCACAAACTTTTGAGTACCCCAATTGTTTAATAATCGTGATCACACTGCCTTTACTAAGAGAAATAATGCGACACACTTCATCTGCAGTCACCCGACGGTCACCACGAATGATGTCATCAACTTGCTGAATGTTGTGTGGAGTCACTGCACTCACCGGCCTGCCGCTCCGCTTTTCGTCAGTCAACGGTGTTTGCCCTTCAGCTTCCTTACAACGACGAACCCATCGTCTAACAGTGCTGGCATCCACTGTCACAACACCATACACCTTCTTCAGTCTTTCATGAATGCGTATGGGCGTTTCACCTTCTGCATTCAAGAATTCAATCACACAACGCTGTCTCAAACGAACATCGATGTCGGCCATCTTACAAACTTCTGCTGTGCTGCCACCTGTTGACACAGAAAGTTACTACTGCAGTGGATTGCAGAAGAAGGTTTGAGGAATGGCGCCAAATTCAAATTTTTCACTTAACTTAATTTCTTTAAGTAGAAAAAAAATGGGAGGCATTACTTTTTGACCGACCCTCGTATATTTGAGGATAACAGTATTCCTCATCCTAGTGAATGTAGCTTAGTACCAGAACAGAAAAAAATTTCTATGAAACAGTACACAGAGACAGGAAGAAAAGAAATACACAAGGGTACACAATCACATAGCATAATAATACAAAAGGAAAGGACAGGGTTTGTTTTACTGCAGTATTTTGCAAACAAAACTTTCTTTACTTCTTGGAGATCTCCCTTCATTTATCATTATTCCCAAAAAGTCCTATCTATACCTGCTTTCTGTATTCTATTCATATTTCTTTCAAAATAATTATTTCTCAGTGCACAATACTCATTTTTGCCAAATTTGTTTCTTATATCTTCTCAATGCATTTCTTCCAATTCATCATAGTTAATTTCTTATATAGTCTACCCCCTCTTAAGCTAACTTAAATCTACCTTTCACAAATCACTTACCTCACCAAAAATCTTCGTTACTCGAACTACTGCAAAACAGCGAGCGCCACTACTGCCAGCTAAATAAAAGATTCAAACTACGGAAGGCACTAACTACTGATAGGGATAGTTAGCAAATGAAAGATATTAATAGAGAACAAACAATGTATTTACCTTAATATCATCAAAAGTCATAATATATATAGCAGTTCATGACAGTCTTACAAATTTCAAAACTCCGCCATCTCTCTTCCCACATTCATCACTGCTGGCGGCTCACCTCCAACAGCGCAACGCTACGCGCTGTTCACATCCAGCTGCTGCTGCCCAACGCTACAATGGCAGACAACAATGCAAACTAGCCACGGATTGCACACAGCACAGCCAGTGATTCTCACACAGAGCGTTACGTGGCGTTACCAATAAGAAAACCTAAACAGCCTACTTACACTGTCAACTGCAGGCACTGTGAGTCAGTGGAACAGGTTTGTGTCAAAACCAGAAGCACAGCTCATGTCGTCGACATCCATGTTGTGCAGGTGTTTTCAGGGCACTATAGACAAGTGGGAGTAATAAATGGAACTGTTCCGTAATGAGCCACTAACACCTAAATAATTAAGAGATACACTATGTGATTATAAATATCCGGACACCTCCAAAAACTTACGTTTTTCATATTAGGAGCATTGTGCTGCCACCTACTGCTAGGTACTCCACATGAGCGACATAAGTAGGTATTACACATCGTGAGAGAGCAGAATGGGGCGCTCCGCGGAACTCACGGACTTCAAACGTGGTCAGGTGATTGGGTGTCACTTGTGTCATACGTCTGTACGCGATATTTCCACTCTCCTAAACATAACTAGGTCCACTGTTTCCGAAGAGATAGTGAAGTGGTAACGTGAAGGGACATGTACAGTACAATAGCGTACAGGCCGACCTCGTCTGTTGATGGACAGAGACCGCCGACAGTTGAAGAGGCTCGTAATGTGTAATAGGCAGACATCTATCCAGACCATCACACAGGAATTCCAAACTGAATCTGGGTCCACTGCAAGTACTATGACAGTTAGGCGGGGGTGAGAAAACTTGCATTTCATGACCGAGAGGCTGTTCATAAGCCACACATCGCGTCTGTAAATGCCAAACGACGCCTCGCTTGGTGTAAGAAGCGTAAACATTGGACGATTGAAAAATGGAAAAACGTTGTGTGGAGTAACGAATCACGGTGCACAATGTGGCGATCCGATGGCAGGGTGTGGGTATGGCGAATGCCCGGTGAACGTCATCTGCCAGCGTGTGTAGTGCCAACAGTAAAATTCGGAGGCGGTGGTGTTATGGTGTGGTCGTGTTTTTCATGAAGGGGTCTTGCACCCCTTGTTGTTTTGCGTTGCTCTATCACAGCACAGGCCTACATTGATGCTTTAAACACCTTCTTGTTCCTACAGTTGAAGAGCAATTCGGAAATGGCCACTGCATCTTTCAACACGATCGAGCACCTGTTCATAATGCACGGCCTGTGGTGGAGTGGTTACACGACAATAACATCCCTGTAATGGACTGACCTGCACAGAGTCCTGACCCGAATTCTATAGAACACCTTTGGGATGTTTTGGAACGCCCGCCGGCCGGATTGGCCGTTCGGTTCTAGGCGCTACAGTATGGAACCGAGCCACCGCTACGGTCACAGGTTAGAATGCTGCCTCGGGCATGGATGTGTGTGATGTCCTTAGGTTAGTTAGGTTTAATTAGTTCTAAGTTCTAGGCGACTGATGACCTCAGAAGTTAAGTCGCATAGTGCTCAAAGCCATTTGAACCATTTGGAACGCCGACTTCGTGCCAGGCCTCACCGACCGACATCGATACGTCCCCTGAGTGCTGCACTCCGTGAAGAATGGGCTGCCATTCCCCGAAGAAAGCTTCCAGCACGTGATTGAACGTATGCCTGCGAGAGTGGAAGCTGTCATCAAGGATAAGGGTGGGCCAACACCACATTGAATTCCAGCATTACCGGTGGATGGTGCCACGAAGTTGTAAGTCATTTTCAGCCAGGTGTCTGCATACTTTTGATCACATAGTGTATCTCTGAACGAACCCCGAAATTCTGTTTCGCCCTGTATACAGAGTGTTTAAAAAAAGTGTCACATTTTCCTACAATTCGTAGTATTGTTCAAAACCAGAAGAAAAAATTCCTATTATGATAAGTCCAGAAGCCAATATCTGTTGAGATACGAACCAACCTGGCGTGTTATTCCCATTTATCGATTACATAGACACTAGAGGCAGTGTTGCATGTAGCTAACAGGCATCCTGTGGCATCGTCGAACACTAGAATACACATATTGATCACAAAATGGTTGCACGGTAGCAAGCCGCGCCGCTGACGTCAGAGTGAACCCAGCCAGCACTCAGCAGCTTGCAGTTGCCATAACGTATTCTGTTTTAGTTGCGTTTGTGAACGAAAACAAGGTTGTTTACGGCAGCATGAATTTTTATTAGTCACTGGCGACTGAGTCCAGAGCTATACCTTTATTATCAGCGTACTGAGGGATTTTTTAGAGTACGTTTTTAACCGGAAATTATACTTCACAGCATGACGAACAGTTATACTAACCACAGCAGACAACTAAGTAAACTAGGAATTAAGTTTCATATATTTCTTAAAAATAATGAGACCAAGCGAAAAAGGATAAATGTTAGTAAATGTGAAGATTCGTTTTCGGTTGAAAGTGCTTGTATGTGCTCAATAAACTTTACTGATTCGCATCATAAATGGGATTTGAGAGGTTAAGTATTGAAAACTGATGCTGTTCCAATTCTAAATCTACCATCCTTTGGTGCTGGGTTAAGTCGTAGTAAGGAGACTAATAAGGAGAGACATATTCGTGCACAAAAACGAAGCCACGATAAAGAAGTACAAGATATTTCACAGATATTGCCAGCTAATGAACAAATTACTACTAGATAAAACGTCAACCATAAAAACTAACACTTCTGTGAATGCAACAATATGTGCTTACGGTAATAATTAGAAATTATGGACACAGAAATAAAAGAGCTTTACCAAAAGAGTACAGATTTATAAAATCGTCTCTCTCGATGTAGCGATGAATTACTAAAATTAAAACATGCTCAAGAAGTAATTCAGGGGTCTTTTATTGACAGTCAACAACAAGTGGTTATGAAAGGATGGTGTACTAACTGGTCATCTGATAGAAAACGCTGAGACTTTAAGTTGCCTACAAATGTATAAATTATGAAGTGTTATCCTTCATCAGAGATGTATTGAAATATCCTCTTCCGAGTGAACTCATTATTAAAAATAAGACGCAGGTAATTTAGCGTTCTACCAGATTTTACTGATTTAAGCCTTAATGTTTTTAAAACTCAGTCAAAGTTATAAACAAAATTTGAAGTCATAGTTGGATGTTTTACACTAGCATTTCACCAGCGGTAGAAAAAAATAGCCTAATTAATATAAAGCTTAATAATGATAACAATAATAATAATAGTACACTAAAACCTTGAAAATCTCAATTACATTGATAGCTGTGTATGAGATAAATGTGTGCGCCATTTGTCTATAAGCTTCAACGCAGGGTGGCGTGGCGAGTGGGTTCACAGTGACGTCACAGTTCACAGGCCGCCTGCATATGACACCCGCCGTGTTTTCTGGTATATGAGAACACATCCTTCAGGCCTTCTATGCAGTTGATTTCACATTCTTTCAAATACGCCTACCTTTATTCAGATAGTTTTACATGCGTTGGTCAGAAGCTCGTGCAGTGGTTGCACTTTGTCAATGGGACGGGCATGCACCGAAGCCTTTGAATGTCACCAAAGCCAGAAATCCAACAGATTCACTCGTGGTGAATATGAATACCATCCAACTGGACCGCCCATGACACGTTACGGTGATGTACTGTCGTACGAACTGAGGATATGGGATGGTGCCCTGTCGTCCATACCCCACAATGGTTGTGTTTCTGGAAGTGTTGTGCTCTCCAAACGCTCACCGACGGTTCCTGCCGTAAATTATTACAAAAGTAATGACAAGTATCAGAAATGAGAACAGTGAGAAGCTTAACACCAGAATTGTTGATCACAAAATCGACAAAGTTGAGAAATTCTGCTACCTTGGAAGCAAAATATCCTATGACAGATGAAGCAACGAGGACATAAAGACCAACACATACAAAGAAGGTATTTGTGCTTACGTTAAGTAATTATTCAATGCTTGAAGCGTGAACAAAGGATACTGCTAATTACGTACGAGAAACAAAACTTTATTTTAGTTCTTGGATAAAAAATTGTTGGAATGAGTGACGGGAGAAAGCGACTTAGTGGACCTGAGTATAAAAAGAAGGCCAAAATAAAAATAGAAGAACAAGAAGAGATTATCTGTAAAACTATTAAAATCGACAGGCTTTTTTTAAAAAGTGGAAGTGGAAGTAGTGTTGAAAGACCAGGAACTTCAACAACATGCAGAGTCACGACACAATCTGGAAAAGATGAAACGGATTTGAGTACTGCGGCACAACAACAGTCATCTGTTGAACAATCTACTTTTGAAAAAACGTATATTTATGTTTTTGACGAAGAGGTAGTAGAGCAATCTTCAGTAAGTACAACAATTGAAGATGTCTCTCAGAATCAGACGTATATTTACGTTTTTGGCCAAGATTTTGGATTGTTTGGGTGAAGAGACCAAACAGCGAGGTCATCGGTCTCATCGGATTAGGGAAGGACGGGGAAGGAAGCCGGCCGTGCCCTTTCAAAGGAACCATCCCGGCATGAGCCTGGAGCGATTTAGGGAAATCACGGAAAACGTAAATCAGGATGGCCGGACGCGGGATTTTGACGAAGAGGTAGTAGAGGAATCATCAGTAAGTATAGCAATTGAAGATGTGTCTCAGTAATGACCAAGTTCAAACAACAGTACATCTAAACAAAGATCCAGCTTTATGGGAAATCAATGACACCTTAAGGGAGATTCCCGCAAGGTTCGGCTTCGATCAAAACAAGCGATAAGTGGGAAATCTGGATTCGAGTCCCTGTCCAGCACCGATTTTCCTTGTCGTCAATCCTTATACAGCTGATGATAGTCCACATACGCAACTGCGACTAAATTTCATGTACTTCGTAACGGCTGTAGTCGCCGCAGTCTCTGTTGCTTCTGATATGCATGCACATCCAAAGGAGCTTAGCATCAACACAAGCACTGCAATATCGTAGAAAACAAGTCTTGTGACTACTCTGAAAGTTAAAAAAATTTATGCTGATCAGTGTCGTTTCTTGCCAGTGACTATCTTCCAAAGAAAAATGAAAAATAATGAAGTGATTGGCCAAAAATGGCTGGTTTACTCTGAAATTAAAATTTGTATAATACTGGCCCTGTTTGGCATTCGGTTCATTGGACAATAAGAATCAGTTCGAGAGTGAAGTAATTAATGACTGGAAAAATGCAGAACACCGAATAGCTCATCATGAAATCCCTCCGCCTCATATATTCAAATGGTTCAGATGGCTCTGAGCACTATGGTACTTAACATCTGAGGTCATCAGTCCCCTAAAACTTAGAACTACTTAAACCTAACTAACCTAAGGACATCACACACATCCATGCCCGAGGCAGGATTCGAACCTGCGACCGTAGCAGTCGCGTGGTTCCAGACTGAAGCGCCTAGAACCGCTCTGCCACACCGGGCGGCTGTTATATATCCAGAATCCTTAGTTAGAATTTAGTAGTGAGATTGATGACCGACCCGACACTTCACTGCATATCCAGACTGATGAAGAAAATACTTATTGGAGAAACGTTCTGAAGGAGATTGTTGCTGAAGTGAAGCGACTGCGTTCAAGGGGCCTCTCTTTCATAGGAAACATGAAAATTTCGGTGGTCCAAACAACGGGAACCATTGTATGATTTTGGAACTGTCAGCTGAATTCGATCGCTTTTTGGCTGAATTCGATCCTTATTGAAAGATTTGGGAATAGAGGATATGGAGGTTCCAGTTACCTGTCAAAGACGGTCTGATGTAAGTTTATTCACTTGATGGGTCATAAAGTTTTAAAACAGATTGGAGACGAGATAAAAAGGATGAAATATTTTTCCTAAACCGTCGATTCAATACCAGATATACCACATGTGGATCAATTTATCCTTGTCATTCGCTACGTTTTGGAAACAGGAGAATCGTGTATAATATTTCTCAAGTTTGTGCCCTCACAGGGACATAAGGCCGAAGAAATGTTTTCTGCTATTATTTCGGAACTCGAAACACTGGGCATAAATATTGACTTTCGCGGACAGTCATATGATAATGCCGCGAACATGTCTGGTGTGTACAATGGCTTACAAGCTAATTAAAAAGTTAAGCAGCTTTTGCTTTTTTCGTTCCTTGCTCTGCCCACTCTTGAAATTTAGTAGCAACTACGGCTGCACAACCTTGCACAGAAGCTAGTCGCTTCTTCATGTTGCTTCAAAAAATCAAGATTTTTTTCCGGCAGAAGGCTGGCAAAAATTAATGACTGAAACCGAGAAAGGGAAAACGCTAAAGAGACTAAATCTGACACGGTCATCTACAGACAACTACAGAGGATTTATGTAGAAGTTTGAGAGATTCTCGGCATGAAGTCACTAAAATTTTGCAGTCAATCATGGATGATTGTAGCGAAAGGCCTGTAACGCGAAACAAAGCGACGAGAATACTTTTGAATTTAGAAAAACTGAAGACGTTGTTGTGTGGTATGCTCTTTTCGCAAGAATAAACAAAGTGAATGTTCAAATTCAGGCTTCTACCGCAGATTCGATCACTGTTGCCGATCTTTACGGATCCCTTCGCAAGTGTTTCGTTGCGGAACGAGAAAATTTTAAGTATTTCGAAGAAAAGGCCAGGGAATTAAGTGTGCCGAAGCGGTACACAAAATTCATGGGAAAAAGTCAACTGGAAAGAAAATAAATTTATAATGAAACACCCGATAAAGAAATGAGAATGACTGCGAGTGATCCTTTCAGGGTGAACACATTTCCCATTCTTACGGACAGACTCATATCCGAATTAAAGAAACGGCAGGAGGCCTACATTAGGTTCAATAAAATGCTTTCATTCCTGACCAAAGTGAGTGAACTGTCATCATCAACACTTACGAATAAGCATTTTTCTTGGAAGACATGTATCCTAATGATTTACAGACTGACTTAGTCCAGTAATGAGTATATTTTCAATGCTATCTTTCTTCTGAAAGAATTTTGGTAAAGCCAGATTATGGACCACTGACAAGTCTACCTTCGTACCTGCGAATGTGAATGTCGTGTGACTAGGGCCTTCCGTCGGGTGGACCATTCGCTGGGTGCAAGTCTTTCGATTTGACGCCACATCGCAGTCTTGCGCGTCGATGGGGATGAAATGATGATGATTAGGGCAACACAACACACAGCCCAAGAGCGGAGAAAATCTCCGACCCACATGGGAATCGACCCCGGGCCCTTAGGATTGATATTCTGTCGCGCTGACCACTCAGCAACCGGGGGCGGACTTCGTACCTGTGAAAATATATATCCGAACTTGGATGTAGCAGTACACATGGCTGTATGTTCACCAGCGACAAATTGTTCGGGTGAAAGGAGTTTTACTCGTTCAAAACGGGTGAAAAATCATCTAAGATCTACCTTAAGCCAAGGAAAGCTAAACGCCTTAGCTGTTTCGTGCATAGAGTCAGAACTAATGAACATGATTTCATATGAGGATAAAATTGATGATTTTGCGAACAGAAAATCGCGAAGAAAGGTAGTGCAAAACAAATTACGGGAAAGTGGTGGTCTAAATACAGTGAGAGCCAAAGAAACTGGTACACCTGCGTAATAGCGTGTAGGGGCCCCACGAACTCGCAGAAGTGCAGCAACAAAACGTGGCATGGACTCGACTAATGTCTAAAGTAGTGCTGGAGAGAACTGACACCATGAATCCTGCAGGGCTGTCCATAAATCCGTAGGAGTGCCAGTGGGTGGAGATCTCTTCTGAACAGCACGTTGCAAGGCATCCCAGATACGCTCAATAACGTTCTTGTCTGGGGAGTTTGGTGACCAGCGGAAGTGTTTAAACTCAGAAGAGTGGTCCTGGAGCCACTCTGTAGCAATTCTGGACGTGTCGGGTACCGCATTGTCCTGCTGGAATTGCCCAAGTCCGTCGGAATGCACAGTGGACATTAATGGATGCAGGTGACCAGACAGGATGCTTACGTACGTGTCACCTGTCAGAGTCGTAAGTATACGTATCAGCGGTCCCATATTACTCCAGCTGCTCACGTCCCACACCATTACAGAGCGTCCACCAGCTTTGAACAATGTCTTGCTGATATGCGGGGTTCATGGATTCATGAGGTTGTCTCCATACCCGTACAGGTCCATCCGATCGATAAAATTTGAAACGAGACTCGTCTGACCAGGTAACATGTTTCCATTCATCAGCAGTCCAGTGTCCAAGCGAAGCGTAAAGCTTTGTGTCGAGCAGTCACGAAGGGTATACGAGATGGCCTTAGGTTCTGAAAGCCCATATCGATGATGCCTCGTTTAATGGTATGCACACTGTATACTTGTTGATGGCCCAGCATTTAAATCTGCAGCAATCTGCAGTTCCTTCAGGATCTCTTACCGGCCGCATCGGTACGCGAAAGAACTTGCCCCCTCTTCTAACAGCCGTCTACCGCAAGTCTCTAGAGGAACGAAGGTTCCAAATGATTCGAAAAGAGCACAGGTAGTTCCAGTCTTCAAGAAGGGTCGTCGAGTAGAAGCGCGAAACTATAGACCTATATCTCTGACGTCGATCTGTTGTAGAATTTTAGAACATGTTTTTTGCTCGGGTATCATGTCGTTTCTGGAAACCCAGAATCTACTCTGTAGGAATCAACATCGATTCCGGAAACACCGATCGTGTGAGACCCAACTCGCTTTATTTGTTCATGAGACCCAGAAAATATTAGACACCAGGTTGAGATTCATTGGTAGAGTCCTTAGAAAATGTAGTCCATCAACACAGGAGGTGGCCTACAAAACACTCGTTCGACCTATACTTGAGTACTGCTCATTAGTGTGGTATCCGTACCAGGTCGGATTGACAGAGGAGATAGAGAAGATCCAAAGAAGAGCGGCGCGTTTCGTCACGGGGTTATTTGGTAAGCGTGATAGCGTTACGGAGATGTTTAGCAAACTCAAGTGGCAGACTCTGCAAGAGAGGCGCTCTGCATCGCGGTGTAGCTTGCTGTCCAGGTTTCGAGAGGGTGCGTTTCTGGATGAGGTATCGAATATATTGCTTCCCCCTACTTATACCTCCCGAGGAGATTACGAATGTAAAATTAGAGAGATTCGAGCACGCACGGAGGCTTTCCGGCAGTCGTTCTTCCCGCGAACCATACGCGACTGGAACATAAAAGGGAGGTAGTAACAGTGGCACGTAAAGTACCCTCCGCCACACACCGTTGGGTGGCTTGCGGAGTATAAATGTAGATGTAGATGTCGGAGATTTGATGCGTTACCAAATTCCTGATATTCACGGTGCACTCGTGAAATGGTCGTACGGGAAAATCCTCTCTTCATCAATACCTCGAAGATGCTGTATCCCAACGCTCGTTCGCCGACTATAACACCACGTTCAAACTCACAAAAATAATCTGGACAACCTACCATTGTAGCAGCAGTAACCGATCTAACAACTGCGCCACATACTTGTTGTCTTGTATAGGCGTTGCCGACCACAGCGCCGCATTCTGCCTGTTTACATATCTCTCTATTTGAATGCACTTGCCTACGCCAGTTTCATTAGTGCTTCAGTGCATAAGGAGTACGACAGAATCTGAATGAAATGTACCTCGCGCTTTTCAGGGTAAAGCTGAGAGGCTGGAAACTCAAAGCGCGAGGGAACTGAATGGTGTTACGGCGAGGTGGCGTAACTGAGCCCTCTCCTTCACGACGCCGGCTGGTGGTGGTGGTGGTGGGGGAAACAGACGGACTACAGGGCAGCGGTGGCACGTGGCGGACTTGGGAAGCGGTCCACGTGACGGCCGTCTCCGCAGACATCGGCCTTAAAGCGGAACTCGGCCAGCAAAGCGTGGCGTGCCGATCCAGCTTTCCTGGCGGAACAGCTGACGATGTGAACCGAAGTCTGTGCCCAGGCGGTGGGCAACCGAGACATGTATTCCGGGACGCCTTGAGTAAAATTAGGTGTCTCTAACGTCTCGTTGTTGTAATTAAAGACCGCTCGTCTCTTTATCAATGACTGCTAACTCATTCGTACATGCCAAGCTGAACAGCTGGTGTCTTGGACCGAAACCTGTCCCAGTTGAAATCATGGATCGTGATCTGAAATTAAACACAGAATACTAAAAAATGGGCATCAACTTTTCTGTCGTACTTAATTGTGCAGGTACAGATAATATTGTGGGGAAAACGACCCAAAGACTGCGTTTTTATTGGTAGATCGCTTAAAAGGTGCAACAAATCCATGAAAGAGATTGTCTATCCTACTGTTGTCCATCCTCTGTTGAAGTAGTACAGTGCGTTATGGGGCCGTTAAAGAAATGGCTGATGGAGGAGGTTGAAACATTTCAGAGTTGCTCTTTTTGTATTCTGGCGAAATAAGCGAGAGAGTGTACCAGATATGATAAAGTTGGGGTCCCAGTCATTAAAACACAGGCAGTTTTCCTTGCACATACAAAGTATTTGTAAGCACTTTCTATATATCAAAACATGTGGTGCATGTTAGAAATCTATTCTGTGACTAATCTAAAGCGTTCAGTGAGAAAAATTTACGAGTGCAACGATAAGAATGCAGTGAGAATGTATTCATGTCTTTTGGACGAAAACTATGAAAACAAACACTCCAAACCGACACTTCCCGACAGTTAATCTGTAAAAAACTCACCACATGTTCTAATGAAAGCACGAAAACCTTCTGAAGATAAATCATAATAATTCGAAACCGGTAACGGTATCTTTTGAATAAAGGAACTGAAAATAAATTTGTGGCTGGTTGCTGTCTCAACACCATCAACATTTAGCTCGAAGATTGTATATTTATTTGTTATTCGAATTACAAAGCATGTTCTGAAAGTGCTATTTTTCATCAATTTATTTTTGAGTAAAATGCGAATTATTTTATCAAAATGTGCTTTTATTTGAAGAGGCGAATTTGTAAATAAAATGTAATGATAATTACAATATTCAGATTATCATTAGGAAAACGTTACTCGAATTTAAAATCAAGAATGAGTCCCTATTAATTTAAATGAAACAAACAGCGCTACCATTTGTTAACAGAATTTTTCACTAATTTTAACTTATACTGAATATTGTGAGTCGATGTACTAGGATAGCAGAATGTCTAAAAGAGGTTGCGCACTTCTAAAATCAGTTCTTCAGCGACAGCTAAAGCAGTCTTTGACTGCATCATGCTCGATAATTGCCTAGTTGGCAGTGAGCAAAAGTCGGAATTTGTTCTTGAGATAACACTTGTCGTGCATTGAACTAGGTCAGTTATCTTTATTGGTGACACCAAAAACAGTCAGACTGTGTAAGAGGTCAGAGGCCAAGTGCAATCAGCCATTCGATGCATACTCATTCGCCATCTGTTAGTCTTTTCAGAGACACTGAAAGAGAAAGACTTCTGATCGTTTTATTCATTCAAAAGATTACGTTTTAATTTCTCAGCCAAATATTAACCGATTTTAAAAATTCAAAATGCTAACATGACACACATCAAAAAAGCTATCTGGAAAAATACATAATTGAAAATTTTCAAATAATATTATGCAGTATGTATCGTAAGTGGATAGATTGATTTTTAAAAATTCAAAGTGCTAGCTAAAAAATCTCAGTAAATACTCTGTATTGTGAATCACATGTAAGATTCTTCTTCCCATACTTTACTATATATCTCAAATGTCTGCAGGAATTTTATCATTAAAAGTTGCACAAAGTTTCATAGTCGTCTTCTGTGAAGATACAATATTTTTACTTCAGGTCATGTTAATCACATAAATCGGATAATTCGTTATGAAACTAAATGGGCTCATATCGATGTCTCCTATTAGATGAGTAGCTAGTTTAAAATTCAGAAACACATCATATACTTTGAGAAAATTATCTGGAGGATTAATATTCCACATTTCCTGTGGGAAAATTTCGTTTCTTCCATTTTTCGAATATATATTCTGTAGTTTAACATGGTAGAATAATGATGGATCAATTAGCTGATTATTCTTACAATTTGTCTGAAATGTAACAAATACAAATTACGGCATGTCAGATTCCACTGAGTTACAGTAATTCATGATATCTAGTTCAGAATTTTTCTTGCCACTTAATCCAGCAACTTTTACAGTTTGTAGTTCACAAAATAATATTGGGATGTTTGGATTTTTCAGAATATTTTCTTGTTGTTCTAACTCGTAATTTTGTTCATATTTAACAATTGGTACACGGATTTCCATCGACTCTATGGCAATTTTTCCTTCTTTTGGAAGAGTGCCTTTTATTTCAATTCCAGCATCATTATAATCAGACCATCGAAGAATTACATCTCCAGAACTTGATGACCTTGTAAAAATTATTGCTAAATCTCCTTCCAACATAATTTCCTTATAATCTTTAAAAAAAATCCACCAAGCATTGATAATGGATAAAGTACCTCATTTCTCTTACTCCTTATTTTTCCATTATTAAGATTATATCCTTCTAAGCTTATTTTATCAGTAGCAGATGATGTTAAATGCAGTAAAACTGATGAGGAAATAAAAGGATGTTCGATTCTAGAAAAAATATTATTTCTTTTCTTTATGGTTATAGAATCAAACATTGTTGCCACATAATCATTGATTAATTTTTTATTGGATTTCCCATCATATGTTGGATAGTCTGTCTCAATCATACCGAAATTCATATAAAGTTGTGAATAATTCAGCTGAAGTGATGCATCGCCAATTTTAATTTCAGTTTCTGTATCCTTATTTGACGCATTTAATTTATTTTTAGTTTTCTCATTCACAGGAAAAGAGTACAACTGATAACTCTGATTTTATTCCTGATGCAGAAGAAGGTTGCTTTAGCTGTCGCTGATATATTAAGGAAAAATTTATTAAGACTAAGACATTTCAAAATTACTGTCACAGTAGCTCCATTAAAGTCAATCACATTATTATTTTCATCAGTTATAGTAATATCTAAATCCTGAATTGGATCAAAAACTGGAATATGTACAGGAAGATGTAGTTTATGAATTATTGGTCCACCAAATTCTGTATTAGATTTGAATAAAACAATAACTTTAGTTTCTGCATGAAAATGATCATTATGTTTCACAAACATTCGGTCAGCCAAATTAAAATTTATATTTATTAATTCAAATGGAATAATTTTAGGAACATCTTTAGCAACAGTCTTTTCATTAGCTTTCATAATTTGATTATTAAATCCTAGCATACCTGCAATATTATCTTCTTTTATATCCATACATAATTTAACATCACTCTCAACAGTAACTCTGTGAATATTTGACTTCTTTGAATGAATAAATTTTTCTAAATTTTTCAAAGTGTGTGGACCAGTTGGAATTTCTATCGTTTCTCCATCGATATATAATTTATTATTTTTCAATGTTATTATGGGAGTTAAAAAAGTTGAATAAAAACCAACAAGTGAAACACTTTTGTGACTTTCTTGTATAGGAAGAGTCAATTTTTTTAAAGAATAGATGACTTACCACTCACTTCTAACAGTTGAACCATTTATTAATAATTTTTTTGAATAAATGAAGGAAATTGATTGGGAACCAAAAATAAGAATTCCAGAAAAGAAATCAATAAATAAACATGGTAAAGTTTTACCAAATTCTATTTGAAGTGGAATCATAAGTCCAAGTGGTTGTGGAAAAATCATAGTATTGATTGGCAATTATATTTTAGCTCCAGGATGGCTGAACTGGAAAAAATTAATCATTTGTATGTTTATTCAAAAAATTTAGATCAGCCAAAATACTCAGAATTTATAAAAAAGTGAAAAAACTGAAGATAAGTATAACGCAAAAATTACTACATTTATTGAAAATAATGACGAAATTATTCAAATAGATCAATGTCTAGATAATTCAGTTGCTGTATTTGATGATAACATTCTTGAAAATATGGATACAGTCAGAGAATATTTTACTAGAGGCAGACATAAACGAATAGATTGTTTTTATTTTCCTCAAACTTACTCAAAAATACCTAAAGAGTTAGTCAGGGATAATGTAAATTTTTAAAATATTTTCAGACTGGATGACACAAATTAAAAATCATATCTGTCACGAATTTGTTGGAGGGATTTAAAATTTGACAGTTTTAAAGAAATGTGTAATAAATATTGGAATGAACAGCTTGGATTTTTTATGACACATGTGACCAGAAAACCTAATGAAGGCAAGTTTAGATATAAAATACAATATTTTATTAAACATTAATGTAGTTTTTCCTTATTAAATGAGAGATAAAACTGCATATTATTAGACCACATTGTAGATGTTTTACCAGAACATGTAAGTGAATTTAAAGAAGCACTTGATTATTTAGAAAAATATGAAAAATTAGATAATGTTGAATCGATATTTGGTGAACATCATATCAATTGTTTATGGTTTTTAATGATGCTGAATGTAGACCAGACACATGTGGTTGTTGTTATTTTGATTAATGGATATTTAGAATACATGATTTCATTAAATTTTATCATGAACAGAAACAGTAAATGTAAACATAAACAAATTAATGGTTTTTCATCCTTAATAAATGTTTGTAAAATACAATGAGGAAGAACCTGAAGAATTGAAAGAACAGTTCAAGTTTTGAAAAAACAACCAAGAACGGAATATGAGAAACATAAAAAGATCAACCAGTTATTGATGCTATTGAACAAGTTAAACAAGAAATCGAAGGATTAGGTGATAATATTTTGAAAGCTATTGAAGAAAACAGAGGTTGAAAAATAAATGATTCCATATTGTAATCATGAAGATTTTGGAGATTTATCACCAATTAGACAATTACATGATTGGTCTGATGATGATATTCCAGGAAAATATGACTATACATTAAGTGAATCAGAAATTCAAAATACATTGAATAAATATGAAAAAAGAAAAATAAACCCAGTATGCTGAAAAATTAAAAGATATTTGGTCCAGTAAAAAAAGAACAGATGAAGGTGTTAAAACAATAAATGTAAGTGAGAGATGTTAAAGTACAAGGTGAGCACAAAGTCTTTCCCTGGTCATAATAAGTTATTACAGAATAACCATTTGACATAAGAATTTACATCTGATGCTGTCACATAGGTTAGTGTTACTAGTCTTTTATTTTTAGATCACTTACGTTAGTAAACCTCAGTGTGTGCTCCCTTGGTATCTCAGAGAATGTCAAGGCAGTATTCCAGTTCCTGCCAGGTGTTCTGTAACATGTGTTCTGTCACAGTACCCACAGCAGCTTGTATCCTAGCCTTCAGTTTGTTGATGTCAGCAACTTGTGTTACAAAGACTCTGTCCTTGATATAGCCCCAGAAAAATGTCAAGGGGCGTAATGTCTGGAGAGAGGGGTGGCCAGGGTGTTGGAGCATTCCTTCCAGTCCACCGATCTGGAAATGTTTCATCCAGGAAATCATGCACTATCATGCTGAGTGGGGGGTTGCTCCATCTTGCTGGAAAAGTATCCATGGTTGATATTCTTCTAACTGTGGGGCAATGAACTGTTGCAAAATGTCTGATTAAATGTTAGTGGTAATGGATTTTTTCCAAAGAAAAACGGTCCAGAAACCTTGTTATGCATGAGACTGCACCAAACATTCACTTTCTCGCTGTCTCGCTGTAACTGTACAGTGACATGTGGATACTCTGAACCCCCATATATGGACATTATGCCTATTTACCAATGCACTGACATGTAAGGTGGATTCATCAGTAAAGCATATGTAATTAAAGTAATCGCTAGCATCATCAATCCTGTTGAGAATCTCAGTTGCAAATTCAGCACATGTCAGCAAATCACTCGGTTGTAAGGCCTGCAAGATTTGCACTTTGAAGCAGGCAACCTAAGACTTTCATAAAGAATCTTCACCACACTTGCTTGTGGTTTTTAATGTTCACGTGTTGCTTGATGAGTTGATTTCGAAGGACTTTGATGAAACGATTGCCAGACACAGTCAACAGTTGCCTCACTCACATGAGGCCTGCCACTTCGAGGAAGGTCTTCAATGCTGCCTATTTCGTTAAACTTTGCAAACCATCACTTTATTGATTTAACGCCAGGATTGCTGCATCCATAAGAAGCCCGAAATTTACCCTGAACACTGATGGGCTTGTTCGTTTCGTGAAACTAAAGCACACATTGCGCTTTCTCCTGCTTCGACACCATTTTGCCGGCAACTAACATGACCTAATAGACTGTGTCGGTATTGTGGAGCACTAGCGCCATCTATTGGTCACAACAACTAGTAATACTAACCTATGTAACAGCATCAAATGTAACTTATTATGTCAAGCGGTTATGCTGTTATAAATTTTTATAATCAGGGCAAGACTTCGTGCTCACCCTGCATATTAAGGATACAGGGTACTTATAAATGATGGAAAAATCGAAATTTTTCTCGTGACTTTACTGAATTATATAGTCTTTCCTGATTACATTGATATATAGATTATAGGATTTCAAATGAAAAATGTCCTATGTGGCTATATACACCAAATTTTAAAGTTACAATCTTGTATACCGCCATACCTCCTTTATTACTGTTACAGAAACCAGTATTATTTCGAAAAGAACTGTGAACCCCTGTTTCCATTGATTATACATATGATACATTGTATATGTTGCTAACAGTGCAGGTTTCTAGTGTCTGTAAATGATCATCTTTGCTAGTATTTACTTATGTTTCGCTGAAGCAGTTTGTTCATGTGTTACTGAATGTTTCTTGCACTAGTGCTACATATATTTGTGGAATTACATATCCTTTAGTGTGCAATAAATACGAACAATGTCATGCATCAAGAAATTCAATACAAGGAAATTCTGTGGTAACCAGTTCACAAACAAAGCAAGCCACACTGTTGAATGTAACCTATGTATCAGTTCTTCAGGGAAGAAACTCCCACATGGCATGCCTCCTGGTGATTAAAATTTTGGAATTAACAGTGGCAGTTTGTAGTGGATTTGATGTTGATGATGTTTGCATTTTATCTTCTTTGATAATGGAACTGACGAAATGTAAACAATGTGGTGGTGTAGGCTGTCAGGAAATAACTGAACAACAAAGTAGCAGGAAGGGTTTAGCATCAAAATCAGTTGTTCTGTGTAGACTCTGCAATAAACATACCTCGAAAATGACTTCGAACATTGTGCATAATTCATACGATGTGAACTGGAAGTTAGTGTATGCAATGCATGCATTAGGAAAAGGGAAAAAGGCTGCTCAAACGCTTTGTGGTTTGATGGACCTTCCTCCACCTCCCAGTAGGTTCAGCAACTACATAAAAATACTTTTAGGTGCCTTGACAGTTGTGTCTAAAGCATCTATGAAGCGTGCAGTAGAAGAAACTGTAGATATTAGTGGAACCAGGGACATTGCTGTTGCACTTGATGGTACATGGCAACATCGAGTACATCGTTCCTTGAATAGTGTTGTAAGTGCTAGTTCTCCAGAGAACGGAAAATTTGTTGGTGTTGAATACTTACCTAAGTGCTGTGACACCTGTCATACTAACACTGAAGGACATTTTGAACATCAGTGTTCTAAGAATTATCATGGTTGCAGTGGAGGTATGGAGCGTGATGAAGCTCTAAAAATATTTCAGGAGTCGGTGCCTGTTTATAACGTTAGATATACAAAGTACCTAGGGGATGGTGACTCAAAAGGTTTCAATAAAATTAATGAGGTCAATGTTTATGGTAATACCTTGGTAACAAAACTGGAGTGATGTGCACATGTGCAAAAGAGTTATTATGGACTGGCCATTAGACGAACTGCACCTCTGAATGATGTTACAGCAATGTGAAAAGCTGTATGGGCCACCTACTTTCATAAGTTGTCCACAGATGACCACCCTGTTCACAGACTTTACACTAAAGGAGCAGCTTCTTGGTGTAGTTACCAAAAAGCAATGTAAAGGATATTTGCCCATTCACTGATTACTCGAACCAACTAAGGTGATGATCCTTTAGGAACATTATGAATGTAGGTTGTGGACAGTTGGGAATGTGGGTCTTACGGGAAGCATAGAAGGGATAAATCCCTGCAGTCGTGCTATCCTCTGTGCCATCTGTGGGTTAGATGGATAGAGCATCTGCCATGTAAGCAGGAGATCCCGGGTTTGAGTCCCAGTCGGGGAACACATTTTCAGCTGTCCCCATTGAAGTGTATCAACAACACCTGTTGGCAACTGAGGGTTTCGATTAATTATCATTTCTTTCTAGAGAAGCTGCATGGTCATCATTGGTATCTGTTCTTTCAGAACAGTTACTATCTTCAAAAGAAATGGCTCTGAGCACTATGGGACTTAACATCTGAGGTTATCAGTCCCCTAGAACAAAGAACTACTTAAACCTAACTAACCTGAGGACATCACACACATCCATGCCCAAGGCAGGAGTCGAACCAGCGACCGTAGAGGTCACGCGGTTCCAGACTGAAGTGCCTAGAACCGCTCAGCTAACCTGGCCGGCCCTTCAAAAGAAAGTGGTCAAATGTATCATCATATTCATTATCTTCCTGAGCCTGTCATGGATGAAATATAACCATTGTTTAGAGACCTGAGTTTTGCTTAGTAAATATCTTCATGAGGGCATATAGGAAAAATTACCAAAGAATGTTTTTGTAGGACTAAATACATTAAAATTTTTTGTACTAACAACCAATGATATGCTTCAATGATGGAGTGATAAGAAGGTTGGAAGTCCTGAGAAATTTAGGAATAAAATTAGGCTCTAATATGGAAGATCAATTGCTTGCATGTGACAGAGAACAGGTGCATGAAACTGAAAGATTCGCTCTCAAGTTACCAAAGAAGCAAGAAGTGCTAACAGGAATGCCAAGAGGAAGCTTGTGCACAAAGAAATGCTGCAGGATGAAGATTATGCTTCAGGAATGTTCTGAGGCACAGTTTAAATGGTCTCATATCTTCATCTGCTATTTCCTCCAAGTTGTATTTTTCAGAATTCAGGTACAAATATTTCCTAAAGTTCATAAAGCATTGCTCTACTTTTTTTTGTAACTTGCAATAGTCCATACTTATGTAGTATCCCTAAGCTTTATTGCAGAATCAACTAAATTACAGAAAAAATAACGTTTATACTAGGAAAAATATTATAAAAATTAAAATATAAGATATGATATTTTTATCATTGTAATATGCATAAGAGGTGGAATTAAATAAGTCTAGGACCTCAGCTATCATATCATGCATGTCTGGTAAAAATTTGATCTGCTTCAAATGTATAACATTGGATTAAAAGGTGCCTCGATTTGAAAAAGCATTTTGGGTAAAAAATTTCATCAATTTCATTGTAATTCTTTTAATAAGATGATAGATTTAAATTTGTTCAACATTTTCATGTTGATTTCGATGGCGATAAATTAACAATTGGAGGGAAAGAATGCAAAGGCACAGATGGTTTAATGAATCTTTTAACTAAAAAACAAATTACTATGGATGATTTGAATGATAAATTTGATAGTGAAGATTTATCAATTTATGCAGATATATCTTTCCATTCGGGAGCACTTTATTCTGAAACTAATCCAAATAAAACAAAATCAAATAGAGGTATAAGTACAATGAACTGATATAAGAAATTGTTAGTATCTATTTTCCAAGAGTGTGTCAAGCCCCACAAAATTCACATTCTTCAGATTCTTAAGAAACAAGTTCACCTGAATGCTGTTCTGAGATTGCTTCAGCTGTCACTGAGACAATGGGTAAAGGGTTATTTAGAAATATACAGAAAAACTGATTGAATATGTTTGGATGAATGTTGTTAGAGATTTAATTGGTAGATTAGCAGTTATTCACGGTGAAGAACTAGCAGAAAACAAAAATTATTACAGTGAAAAAGTTGTAATAATGCAGATGTTGGCCAATGAGTTTAGTGATTTTGTTATCAATAATCTGAAAGGTATTCTGTATTTGATTAGAATTTTGAATAATTTACGACACACATTTTGGAAAAGTGAAAAATGTTGAAACGGATTAGTAAACACTTTGATTAACAAATTACCATTTGAGATGTATCTTACTGGTTATCGCTTCCATGGTCTAGAAACTAAATTAGATGAAAGATTAACTAGAGGAGATCAAGGAATAAACAATTTAGATGAAGCTTGCAAATAACGTGACATTGCTTATAGAGATAATAAACATTTAGAAAAAGACACAAAGCAGATAAAGAACTTCAGTTTGCTGCAAAAGAAAGAATGCAAGTGATGCTTCTTTAGGAGAAAAAATTGGAGCAACAGTAGTTTACAGAAAACGAAAATTAGGAATGGGACTAGATGTTGCGCCAGCTGAAGTAGGCTTAAGCCTGTGGCTTGATGAAAACGGATTTGGATTATAATTTTTTGAAATTATTTTTTAATCTATATAAATGAACAACTTTTCAATCAATTATGTGTTGCTTCCAAGTGGCAAAACTAAGCCAAAATCAATTAGACTTAGATTAAATAAAGATAAATTAAATGCAATTGACCCATTTTTGGCTAATGTTCAAAAAAGAAAGAAAGAGAAAGAAGCAGAGGGAAATTTGCTTGATTCTTTAACTATTCCTGTCGGGAAAACAGTCATTGCAGGTCTAACAAAAAGGAAAGAAGGCACTGAACTAACAAATACGCAGTCTGAAGAGTGCGCAAACATTAGCAAACATGAAGGTGGATTTCTTCCTTTATTATTAGCAGCTTTGCCATATCTTACAACAATTGGCCGACTTGCTAGAGGATCTGAAGCAAATGCAGTCATAAATAAAAAGAAAGCAGATGAAGAATTGGAATAACAAAAAAGACATAATTTGGAAATGGAAAAAAAACTGGTACTGGAATCAAAAAGTAAAAAAAACTGGTAAAAATAATGAGAAAAAGTACAATAATCCATTATCTAATTTGACATAGAAAATTTAATTAAACAATTAAAAATAAATCACTTTTGTAGCGATTTTATCATTGATGAATTACTTAATGAACCAAACACTATTGAATGTGGAATAGTTAATTTAGATACATCAGATCAAATTAGTACTCACTGGATTTGTTATCATGAGAATAATCATAAAAAATTTGCTTTTGATTCATTTGGCTGTAAACACCCCTGAATAATTCGTTAAATATTTCGGTTCAAATAAACTGTATTATAATGGACAACACATTCAAAATTTTGATGAAGTAATATGTGGCCATTTGTGTCTATTAGTTTTATAAGTATTGTGTGATAATTAAAATTTTAATTATATTTTGAATCTAATAAATGGACATTTTGGAAATTAACTTCTCACTAAAAGTGGATTAAATAATGGGAAATTAAAGATGGAGATCGCCCTGATTGGCTGAGAATGCATTCTGCATTTGATCTAGAAAAAATCGAAAGTCAATTTGATCCAAAATAGAAAGTTTAATCAAACAGTTTCATAAAGAACTTTGCACCATTTTTAAAGCAACTAAAACTCATATTGATTTCAAAGGTAGAAAAATCATAGATAAAAAGATCCGGTAAATGGTTATGATGCAGTACCAAACAATACATAGAAACAAAATATGTTACAAAACCTGAACACACAAGTATTTTAAGACAGTTCAGTAACTATGCCACTGCTGCACAGCTTCATGAAAAAGTTAATCAGATTCATCAAAATAACAATAACACTATAACAAATTTCTTTACAAAAAAGTAAGTAGAAAAAGCTCTTCCAGATTAATTTTCAAAGACAGATTTAACACTATATTAAAGTCGAATAAGTGATCTTTAAAAAAGGATGTGTGACAAACATAAACTGAAATTTGATTTTAACACTGATAAATAGATATTGAAATACATATTTGGTTATAATGTAAAAATCAAGAAAATTATTTTATTTGGAGCCAATGTAAATTGTGACCTGTCACCTACTGATTTTAAAATAGAGATAAAAACATTCAATTTTGATAAACTGCAAATTTTATATTAACACAATTCAATAGTTCATCACTTCAAATGAGAAAGAAAGATAGAATGTTTATATATCTAAATGAATTTTTTAAAACTGTACGCATTCCAGGTGAATTATTCATGTTTGGTGAAATACTTTTAGAATATAATGATAGTGACAGAATGGAAGCATAATAAATTACATTATTAAATTTTTAATCTTTATAAGTGATTAATCAAATTCACATATATTGTTTAAAATACAAAACATTTACTGAAACACTTAATCCACACAGAATAACAACAAAAATGGTGGGCAAACAGTTGAAGGTCCTTGTTGAATTTGTAAAACTAACAGGAGTAAATTCTTTAAAAAATCTTTGTAGGTGAATATAGTTCTAAGACTGCTTCAGCAGTTGGTGAAGGTGTAAAAAATATTTGTGAAGAAATCATTAAAGAGTTACATAAACTGTTGAGCAAGAACTTTAAATTAAAAATGGTTGTTTCTTTTTGTATTGATGATCTATGGCAAACTGACTTAGTGCAAATGGATTCAGGTATCTGAAAGGAATTTCAAAAATAAATAATGGATATAAATATCTACTAACTGTTGTCAACAAGTCTTCAAATTTTGCTTGGGTTATTCCAGTTAAAGATTAAACAGGTGAGAAAGTAGTTGATGCATTTGATAAAATATGTAGAGATGGACATAAGCAAAAAAATTGCAAAAGAATTCTATAATAAAGACTTTAATGAACTGATGAAAAAATATTCAACTCTTACAGAATTAAAGGCATCTGTTGTCAAAAGATTTAACAGAACACTGAAAGAAAAGATATGGAAGGTATTTGCTCTTCAAGTAAGTTACAAATTGGTTGGACACAATCTGAAGTCAACTTCAGCTGATGCTGACTTAGTTTCGAAATTAGTAAACGAATACAATAACACAAAACATTCAACTATAAAAATGAAACCAATGGAAGTTAATGGGAAAAATTTAAAGATAGGCACCACTGTGTCTAATGAAAAGAGAAAATTTAAAAAAAGAGATAAAGTGAGAATTAGTTAACTCAAAGGACTTTTTGAAAAAAGGATACACTGCCAACTGGTCAACAGAAATTTTCGAAATTGAATCTGTAATTCATTCCAATCCAATTACATATAAATTAAAAGCTTTAGATGGTGAAGAAGTGAAAGGAAATTTTTGTGATTATGAACTACAGAAGACAAAACAAATATAGAAGACAAAATATGAGTATGAACTACAAAAGGCAAAAGCAAAAATTTTGAGAAAGAGAGGAGATAAAGTTTATATTAAGTGGTTGGGATCTGATAATTCACACAACAGTTTGGTAAATAAACATAATGTAGTCATAGACTAAGTCACAGACTTGAGCTTGCTTCAGATAATGTATTCTACGCACACTTTCCAGAAAGACCTCAAGACGTGGTACAAAAAATCTCGAATTTTCCAAGAATTTCCTTTCTTCACAAATGTGAAGTCGCACAAAGGAACATAGCAAGAAACACCAAACATCTGTCACAGGTAGTGTCTACGACCCAGCTATCCCCATGCAGTTCCTCCTGAGTCTGTGACAGAAGACTTTAATTCTCCATTTCCACTCTAAATTCCTAACCTGTGAAATTAGAATACTCCATTGGACCAGTCATCATAGATTGTGCTCAGCTTGACAGCCATTTGTCTTACTGAACCGTAGCAAACATGATATCTTTCACCAGAATGGAAGCCATAGTACTGGAACGTCCCCTTTTTGAACAATTATACGGGACTGTCCTTAACCTGACACACAATATTTTTAGCGCAACGCAATCTGACTTTCAGAAATCCCTACAAAAGAATCGCCCTGACTAAAATTAACCTATACCTTTCACAAATCACTTACCTCACCAAAAATCTTCGTTACTCGAACTACTGCAATACAGCGAGCGCCACTACTGCCAGCTAAATAAAAGATTCAAACTACTGAAGGCACTAACTACTGATACGCATATTTAGCAAATGAAATATTTTAATAGAGAACAAATAATGTATTTACCTTAATAGTCATAATATATATAGCAGTTCATGACAAATTACAAAACTCCGCCATCGCTCTCCCCACATCCACCACTGCTGGTGGCTCACCTCCAACTGCGCAATGCCACGCGCTGTTCACATCCAGCTGCCGCTGCCCAACACTACAATGGCAGACAACAATGCAAACTAGCCACAGACTGCACACAGCACAGCCAGTGATTTTTTTATACAGAGGTGGCGTTACCAATAAGAAAACCTAAACAGCCTACTTACATAGCCCCCATGCTCCCCACAAAAAATTTTACAAATTGTTTTGGGCAATGGCCAATAATGATTTGATAAAATTTTTCATAATTACAATAACAAAGATATCAAATGCACACACTTATTGATACAATGTTGGTCAAAAGCTAAAATTTTCTCATAGTCCATAAAGACAGTCCTGATCATTCATCACAGTAACACTGCAGTGTTTTTCTCAAAGTCTGAGCAGTAAAAGAAAATGCACACGGAAGTAGTGGATTTCCATGCAGTCTTGAAGAAGTAGTGTTGTTCTTCCAATGGAAAGACAGTGCTGACTCTCGACATGCATACAGATAATGGGCCACAACAGAGCAAACCCACCACAGAGTCAGTCGAAGTTTTGAAGAATATTGGTAGGTAAGTCGTCACAGAGCATACCCATTGTAGTCCTGGTAGAGATTACGGTATTGGTGGGCCACCAGAGGTGCAGACCACTGCAGTCCTTGTAGAAATAATGGTATTGGTGAGTCAGCAAGGGTGTAGACCCACTGTAGTCCTTGTAGAATTAATGGTATTGGTGAGTCAGCAAGGGTGTAGACCCACTGTAGTCCTTGTAGAAATAATGGTATTGGTGAGTCAGCAAGGGTGTAGACCCACTGTAGTCCTTGTAGAAATAATGGTATTGGTGAGTCAGCAAGGGCGTAGACCCACTATAGTCCTTGTAGAAATAATGGTATTGGTGGGTCATCAAAGATGCAGACTCACTGTAGTCCTTGTAGAGATGGCCAGCAGCCATCTGTTGTGACTGTGCAGGTGCACAATCACCATTGAAGAGTCTTGCGGATAATATAGCAAGTCCATAACCACCACTTGTGCACTCACAAAGTTTTTGGAATTGTCCTTAGAACCAGCAATGCTGTTATCCAGTCCCTTGCTGAATTATCAACACACGTGCAAACACTAACAGTCCCTACTTCTCACATATTGTCCATATACTATGACCAACAGAAACGTGTGCAGTGAAATGATACTTAATTTGAAGAACTGGTGTCTATACAATTATAAATTTACAACATGAAAATAATATTACAAAGGTACAAAATACATCATTAAAGAACATAACAATACAGATAACATTTGTAGTACAGGCTTTACAAAAGAATCGAAATAACATATCCATCAGAGTTACAGGAATTATGACATAAGTAAATATATAAAATAATGAGAATAGTTTTCGAAACATTAATTTCACACATGAACATTTAAATAGAACAGAATTGTAATGTCTAACATCTTTACAAAGTAAATAACATATTATTAATGCAAATTATATTTGAGGATAACAATATTCCTCATCATAGTTCATGTAGCTGAGTATTAGAAACATTCTACAACATTAGTCTTATCAGATAAACATGTTAAGACAGGAAGAACGTAAATACTCAAGGGTACACAAACATATAGCGGAATAATACGAAAGGAAAGGACAGGGTTTGTTTTACTGCACTATTTTGCAAACAAAACTTTCTTTACTTCTTGGAGATCTCCCTTCATTCATCATTATTCCCAAAAAGTCCTATCTATACCTGCTTTCTGTATTCTATTCATATTTCTTTCAAAATAATTATTTCTCAGTGTAAAATACTCATTTTGGCCCAAATATTTTTCATATAACTTCTCACTGCATTCTTTCCCTATTGTCCATAGTCAGTTTCTTATATAGTCTACCCCCTCTTAAGCTAACTTAAATCTACTGAGCTCAGATGCTAAACTAAGGGACGAGGCAAAGCAGCAGCGCAAAACAGTTAATACAAACAGCAATAAAAAAATGGAAATTGTCAAAGCAAGCTACAGTAAATCTAAATTACCAATCAAATGCAACATTAGCACTAATATGAGCCAATGTGCAGCAACAAGGAAAATAAATCTGGCTTAGCAGAGTAACACAAATTAAAATTCAGTAGCACTATGCCTGGCAAACAGCAGAAGCAAAGGTAATAAATTATATCTAAACATGACAAAGCTCAAGCAGAAAAATATTACAGTAAAGACAACAATGCAGATAAAGGCAATGTATAATCACATCTTAATGTCTATGTAATTAAAGTGGTGCACCACAATTTATTCTACCAAAGAAATTACGAAGTACTTGAAAAGAAAATGATATATGCAGATACTGTTATTAGTCCCTTCTTATTGTTCTTTCCATTCCAAGAGCTCCTTTTTCGAAGAATGTGGGTCATAAAATAATTATTTAATAGATCTGTTGTCAGAAAGTGTTCACATTAGCAAATGCATTTAATTTTATTTTATGAAACCAATGCTGCAAGACAGCTGGAAACCAGATATCAAATGAAATAAGCAACTATGTACAAAGTAAAGCATAAGAACATCATTCAGTAGTCATGAGGCATTTCATAAGTTAGTAGAAATATCTCTCAACTAGAGAGACAGTAGTCATAATCAGGTGTATAGACATAAAAATATTTCTAGGCATTTCAGTAAATATCATAAATTAAGAGCTCCACAGTGTAATCATATGTTTTCAAGTTCGACAATGTCGTTTTTGCGATGCTTTCTACAAAGGAACGTCAATAGCGAGGATAATGGCCTCCCCTTTTTTTTCTCCACCTGTACCTCTGAAAGGCACACACTAATGACTTTTTTTTTCAGGCGACTGTCGCCCAGCTGGGTGCCCACGACGCATTACGTGCAGGTGGTCACTTAACTTTCTTACCAAAATATTTACGACACCAGTTTCCGCTACAGTGACAGTCTCATATAAAAATTTCAGAGGTCGAGAATTTGCGTTGCAAATGAGTAGATACAAAATCTTATGAATATAACAGTGTCCAAAAAATTTTCGCCGGCGTTGTGATACATTCACGCATTTACACACATTTCATAGCTCTTAAAGTATGATTCTTGGTTTCCAACATCCTTTTTCACAAGTCAGAGTCCCTAACCACTATTCATTACTCCTTACCTTATTACACATATACATATTCGTCGACACTTTTTCAATATTTCATCTTAATAAATACATAGCATAATCAATTTCCTCATATAGCATCAGCTTATTGATCATAAACATACCGCAACCACTTAATGCACATCATCATCGTAATAATAACATCATAACACCTCAGTCAACTCTTAAAATCGTCGTAGCTTCCTCCAACAATTTCAAAACCTAAAAAAAATTCTCTGCTCATTTCAATAGTGTCATCTACCTCAAACGTACTTTAAAAATCATGATCTCATACCAAATACATCATTCAAAGCTCTCGTAGTATCACAATGGTTCCGAAAAAATATGAACAGTTCACAAAGTACAGACAAAATACAATTTCGTAAGTGTGAAGTTATACAACGATGTAATTACGTAAACATCTGTCACTGATGTAGAAAAAAAATGTTTGTTTCTCTGTCAAATAATCAGATAGCTGTGAAATTCTGTGTTAGAGAAATATGGTACCGATGTGTAAAGTTGTATAAGCAAATACCATATTAGGTAGGGTTCCTTGTGTTTGCCAGACACATGGTACACAAAGTAAGCGTGTACCCCCCTGAGGATTAATGTAATTATACCCTCAGGTGTTACAGATTACAGCCATAAATGCATGTTTTAAGTGCGAAATTAATCTCTCAAATACGTGTCCTGTAGCGCTAAATGTGCGTCTTGCTGTAAGATAATCTCTGTGGAAGTGTCGTAGTTATCGTCCTCCGAAAGCTAAGTTCTGCAGAAGCCTATGTACTTACCTCATGATATACAAAAGTGAAATGCTTTGCGTATAGATATCTTAGTTATTACGCTTATTGCCGTGATGAGGAAAGTACTGTGCTGTAACGTATTGTTGTCCTACGGAAAAGGCTGTCTCATTGTAGCTATACCACAAAAGTTACTACTAAAACATGTTTTGCTTTCCAGAATAATTCAGAAAAACTGTGCAGATATAAAACAGAAACACTGCAAAAGCAACATTGTAAATTGTCACTCATTAGTAGCGTCGTGATAAAATCGTGTAGCTGTCACATAAACTAACCACTGTGTCATCTGGTATCTCACAGAAAGTACATTAATTCAGAATGTATTTTCAACTAAACCAAAATGTTGCATTAAAATCTCATTAGCAGTACTGGTAAATGTTCTAAGTATGTGAGCCTTATAGTCGTTACGTAATCGTGCAACTAACAAGCAAGAATGTACAAATACAACACTGTGTCGTCTGCTCACTATAACAATGCATTCGTAATTTCTGTTTAAAAATGTTCCCTAGGTTCTGGACTGGATATTTAACTTCAAACATTGTTGTATGTTAACAGATTCTAAGTCTGACAAAGCATACTAGAAATGTGAAGTGAAAAGTTTTATGGCAAAGACAAAGTTAAAAAGCAGATTATCTTTCAATAAACGGTTTTACATGTGAAATGTGGTGTAAACCTTTACTCTTCCTAGTGCACAGAGTTTCAACTTCAAAGCAATTATCATGTTGTATACATCGGTAAAGAATGCTAAAATCTTTCTCAAGGCTAGCATCTTACGTTATTTTTCTCGGAGCCAGCGGGCACTCGCGGCTGCCTGCTGTGCGAGTCATTGTCTGTCTCTTTGTTGGCACGCGCCGTTATTGGGATTTCGAGACCTAACTTCTACAAATTCACGTTGTTGAAAGGGCCCTGCTCTGTTTGAATCCCACCAGTTCTGATGAAATTCAGGTCTGTCGTTATGATTATCTCGTCTGTCGTCATGTCGGTAGATTCCATAGTTTCTCTCCTGTCGGTCACGTGGTGGAGAATTTCTCCCTGAATCGTAACTGCGCGCTGAACTGTTGCGTCTGAAGTTATTCTGTCTCCCTTGATAATAATTGTTTTTGTTCCCATACTGCCTGTTTCTATGGTAATCTCTGTCATCAAGTGGTTGTCATATGGGTGGTGTCTGTTTTGTTCACGATATGTGTTGTGAGAATAGCCTTGTCGTGTCCAGTTATTATTTCTGTCATCGCGGAATTGTGACGGATGTGACCTGTAATTGTTGTGCTCCTGTTTCTGTGTTTCCCGATTGTCAGTGTCAATTTCCAGTTCTTGTAACAGTCCCTGAAAAGCCTCAATGTCTTCTTTGCAACGTCCTGCTAAAATAATATGTCGTAAATGTTCAGGTAATTTGATTAAGCAAATGCAGATGAGTTCTGAGGGGCTGTATGGGTTTGACAGGTACTGATTCTTGTGCAACATGTCTTCAAAATATTTCACAAGACTGGAAAATTCAGATTGTTCGAAATGTTTCATCATTATGATGCCATGTTTTACTCGGTCTTGTGTAGCTTGAGACCAATATGCTGAGAGGAAGGCATGATAAAAATCTCCTTCACTGTGACAATCGTGAATGATCGATCGCATTCTTACAGCTGGTTCATTCTCTAAGTAGCCACACATAAATCCTAATCTGTGTTCTAACGACCAGTTGGGAGGAAAATAATGAGAGAATTGATGGAGCCATGCTTGTGGATGAATGTCGTTGCCAGAATTCTTAAATGTTTTGAATTTACGTGTAGTAATGAACAGCTTATAGTCAAAATCATCATGTCGGCGAGACGCATATCGGTCATTGTTAGGTCGTGTCGGCCGTTCCATCTCAAAATTCGGTGCACATTGCCAATTTCTTTCATAACTTCCGAAATGCCCTGTGTTATTATTTTGCAGCTTCTCCGTATTTCTAAGTCCCTCTTCCCGTGTTGGAGCGCGAGTGTACTCTGAAATACGTAATTCTTGTATTACCTGCGTCAACTGATTTTGTACTTCCCGGATTTCTCTTTTGTACTTTGTATTGATTTGATTTTGATTTTGTTTGCATTTTCTAATTTGTTCATACTCTTCTGTGTCAGTGAAGGCTACAGGTCTTGTGTCATTCAGATCATCGTCTACCTTTGTAGATAAGTTAGTGACCTGATCCGAAAGTTCGGCTACTGTATCCGATTTCCTCAGTGTGTTTTTCTGAACCAAGTTTCAGAGTGTCCATTTGTGTTGAAATCGAATCTACTGTGTCCTTCAAGTTTTCCTGAGTTTTTGCAAGTTGCGTAACCGAATCGGTAGATGCAACTGAGTCCATTTTAGCCCACAAGGTCTCATGATTTTCATGAACAATGGTTTGCAGTTCTTTTATGGCTGCTTCGTGATTCTGTAATGCATTTTCATGCCGCGAAAAAATAGGTTGAAAATGCTCATAAATTTATGTTTTTACGTCATTACAGACTTTTTGACATTTCGATTCAATGTTATGTAACTCAGTAGTTAAGTCTTCACGTGTTTGTTCAAGAGTTTGTTCCAATGAGTCTAACTTTTTTAAGATTTTGTTCCACTGTGTCTAACTTTTTGAGATTTTGTTCCACTGTGTCTAACTGTTGCTGCGTTTGTCTCTGGTGTTGTTCCATTGTGTCTAACTGTTGCTGCGTTTGTCTCTGGTGTTGTTCCATTGTGTCTAACTTTTCAAGCTTTTGTCCCATTTGTTGCATTAATTGTAGTAACAATGCACTGGTGTCTGAAACATGTTCCTCAGTGAATTTGCACCGGCAACATTCACATTTTGACAAGCGGAAAATGTGTCTTGACTCATTTGAAAAAACGGTGAGGACGCAAAACCTGAATCTACAGTATTAGCAAAATTGTGTCCTGTCATTTCGGATTCCTGAGGCGAGCTGTTGCCGAGCGATCGATCGATAATGCTTCCCTGTTCACTACCTGTTTCACTGTCTACGCCATTGTTTGCAGCCCGCCCCATTTCCCTATGCACAGTTACCAAATTACTACTTTTAACGTCTGTTAATTCATTACACAGTGGTGCTGGCAAGCTACGCTCCTCGTCACTATTATTTCTCAGTTTACTTTGGAGCCTAGTGTTACGTTTTTCACACGCCATTATTGTCACAATATTTCACACGATAACACAGAAAAGCACAATTTGAAGAGCAAAAATAAGAGAACACATTAACATAGCACTGAAAATAATATCTAGTTAATTGCAGCTGCGAAATACTAGGTGCAAATCTACATGCATGCCACAACTGTGTACAACAATGAAAAACTACAACTACAAAGGAGATTCTCTCTACAATTACGCGCTAGCAATAAACAATAGCTACACTAATTACACAAACTACAATAAAAAATCAGAAGATTCCAGTGAGGTATCCTCGGCTAAGGATCGACATATGAAACGTCCCCTTAGAACAATTTATAAACGACTGTGCTTAACCTGACACACAATATTTTTAGCGCAACGCAATCTGACTTTCAGAAATCCCTACAAAAGAATGGCCCTGACTAACATTAACCTATACCTTTCACAAATCACTTACCTCACCAAAAATCTTCGTTACTCGAACTACTGCAATACAGCGAGCGCCACTACTGCCAGCTAAATAAAAGATTCAAACTACTGAAGGCACTAACTACTGATAGGCATAGTTAGCAAATGAAAGATTTTAATAGAGAACAAACAATGTATTTACCTTAATAGTCATAATATATATAGCAGTTCATGACAAATTACAAAACTCCGCCATCTCTCTCCCCACATTTACCACTGCTGCCAGCTCACCTCCAACTGCGCAACACTACGCGCTGTTCACATCCAGCTGCCGCTGCCCAACACTACAATGGCAGACAACAGTGCAAACTAGCCACAGACTGCACACAGCACAGCCAGTGATTTTTTTATGCAGAGGTGGCGTTACCAATAAGAAAACCTAAACAGCCTACTTAGAGTACATGTGAGAAATGGCACATGAAAGCTCTCTTTCTCTCTCTCTCTCTCTCTCTCTCTCTCTCTCTCTCTCTCTCCACTCACATATGCCAAATATGCAAGGTGTCCAGAAATGAAGTATATGTTTTATATGTTTTGTCAAAATAGTGATGGGACTTCCAATTTTTGCTATGGTATCCGTTTATTAATGATTACTTTCAACATGTTCACCATCAATATCACGACACACTTCTCATTTTTCAGCAGGGGCGTGAAAGACATTCTGAAGCGTTACTGGTGTTACGGCAGCAGCAACCTGTATAATGCAGATCTTGAGCTACTGCAATGTGGTAAGATGAACACTCATCCTTTGATAAATGCCCACAAAAAACAGTCCATCAGCATGAGGTCAGGGGGACGCGCTGTCCCCACCAAGAGGTTTGTGCATCCAACCCATCTCCCAGGGAACTGTGAATTTATTGACATGCAAACATCTAAGGCATAATGGCATGGTGCCTCATCTTGCTGAAACTAAACAGTATCCCAAAGCCCATTCAGGATAAGCTGTGGCAACAAAGAATTTGTGAACAAGCCTAGGTACACTGCTCCAATTATGGTTTTTTCCAAAAAGAAAAGTGGTCCATACACTTGTCACTCAAGATGCCCATCCAAACATTAACCTTGGGAGAGTCTCGCAATACTCCAGCATGATCAACTGTTGGTGTGTTAGCACAGATAACGCAGTTGCGCCTGTTAACTTTCCACAAATGTGGAAGGTCGCTTCATCACTGAATAAGATGTGAGTCAGGATGCTGGACTCTTCATGTGCTATGAGCAGGATGATGCACATGGTTACACACTCTGCAAAGTCTTCTTCATGCAGATGGTGCAGAGCCTGCAGGTGGTATCGCTTCTTCTTTAGGGTAAACTGCAACACCCTCGAACATGGCATGTTCAATTCCACTGACAGATGCCACACCGATTTTGGACTCCTTTCAATAGATGTCCTGATGGCCTCAGTCCAGTCATTGGAACTTGACGGACATCCTTGTGTGGGCTCCCCTGGCAGCGATCCAGTGCGCCTGAACTTGTTTACCAATGTGCATACTATCTTATCAGTAGTACCATCGTGATGGAATTTGCAGTGAAATCTCATCCGAATGTAATCGTATGACGACGTCTGTAGTCTCCACGTCAAAACAGCCACTTTTTCTTCTATGGCAAACATCATGCACATTGACCCTGTAAACAATGAATCACATGTTTAAATGTTAGCATGAGTTTTATGCATGATATCAGGCAACAAAGTGCACACAAAACATGTTAAATGTACCAGCAATGATCTACCATGTACAACCTACTCATAAAGTAAATATTTCTACAAAATAGATGCTTAGTTTCTGGATACCCTATGCATGTGACTTGTGTTAAAATAGATACAAATACTAAAATACCATGCAAAAATCTCATTTTTCACTGTTATTGCATGTTCTAAATGGTTACAAATCGTTCTACAGTGCATCTTTCACTGTTGTCACTTGCCATGTTGTGGTATGGAATTAAAATCCACCTGATAATTATTGCATGGGTCAGATGACCTTACCTCTATGACTTGCGGCGCATTTTCTCTTTCATTTTGTCGGCTATTTTCACCTCATAGTCCATCGCTGTGATAGCTTTACCAGTAGCAGATTACCGTATCATTTAATACTACAAACCTGTTTCTTCTCTGAACACATCAGTTGTTTTGTCAGCCATTGTGGCAGTATGGTCGTTGCCTGTTTTCATAACTTTCACGATCTTATGGCCTTCCACAATAGCAGTCACTCATTATCTCTGGATTTTGGCGCTGTAGTATATTTATTGAAAACATACGACTCATTTCCCTAAGGAGCGCCAACAGCGTCATATTCTAGTCCCTGAAACAAACTCTGGGGCACCTCCTACTGTCTTTGCATTTATAAACCAAAATTATGAGCCCTACATGCACTGGGAGTTTAGTCACGCAAATGCAAATTAATTCTGCTGAACTTTACATCTACAGCTGCATTTATACTCCTCCAGCCACCCAACGGTGTGTGGCAGAGGACACTTTACGTGCCACTGTCATTACGTCCGTTTCCTTTTCCAGTCGCCTATGGTTCGCAGCAAGAACGACTGCTGGAAAGCTTCCGTGTGCGCGTTCGTATCTCTCTAATTTTACATTCATGATCTCCTTGGGAGGTATAAGTAGCGGGAAGCAATATATTCGATACCTCATCCAGAAACGTACCCTCTCGAAACCTAGACAGCAAGCTACACCACAATGCAGAGCGCCTCTCTTGCGGAGTCTGCCACTTGAGTTTGCTAAACATCTCCGTAATGCTATCACGCTTACCAAATAAACCTGTGATGAAACCCGCCGCTCTTCTTTGGATCTTCTCTATCTCCTCTGTCAACCCGACCTGGTACGGATCCTACACTGATGAGCAATACTCAAGTATAGGTCGAACGAGTGTTTTGTAAGCCACCTCCTTTGTTGATGGACTACATTTTCTAAGGACTCTCCCAATGAATCTCAACCTGGCACCCACCTTACCAACAATTAATTTTATATGATCATTCCACTTCAAATCGTTCCGTACGCATACTCCCATATATTTTACAGAAGTAACTGCTACCAGTGTTTGTTCCGCTGTCATATAATCATACAATAAAGGATCCTTCTTTCTATGTATTTGTAATACATTACATTTGTCTGTGTTAAGGGTCAGCTGCCACTCCCTGCTCCAAGTGCCTATCGGCTGCAGATCTTCCTGCATTTCGCTGCAATTTTCTAATGCTGCAACTTCTCTGTATTCTACAGCATCATCCGCGAAAAGCCGCATGGAACTTCCGACACTATCTACTAGGTCATTTATATATATTATGAAAAGCAATGGTCCCATAACACTCCCCTGTGGCACACCAGAGATTACTTTAACGTCTGTAGACGTCTCTCCATTGAGAAGAAGAAGCTGTGTTCTGTTTGCTAAAAACTCTTCAATCCAGCCACACAGCTGGTCTGATATTCCGTAGGCTCTTACTTTGTTTATCAGGCGACAGTGCGGAACCGTATCGAACACCTTCCGGAAGTCAAGGAAAATGGCATCTACCTGGGAGTTGTATCTAATATTTTCTGGGTCTCATGAACAAATAAAGCGAGTTGGGTCTCACACGATCGCTGTTCTCGGAATCCATATTGATTCCTACAGAGTAGATTCTGGGTTTCCAGAAATGACATGATACGTGAGCAAAAAACATGTTCTAAAATTCTACAACAGATCGTTGTCAGAGATACAGGTCTATAGTTTTGCGCATCTGCTCGATGACCCTTCTTGGAATCTGGAACTACCTGTGCTCTTTTCGAATCATTTGGAACCTTCCATTCCTCTAGAGACTTGCTGTTAGAAGGGGGGGGGGGGGGGGGGGCAAGTTCTTTCGCGTACTCTGTGTAGAATCGAATTGGTATCCCGTCAGGTCCAGTGGACTTTCCCCTGTTGAGTGATTTCAGTTGCTTTTCTATTCCTTGGACACTTTTTTCGATGTCAGCCATTTTTTCGTTCGGGCGAGGATTTAGAGAAGGAACTGCAGTGCGGTCTTCCTCTGTGAAACAGCTTTGGAAAAAGGTGTTTAGTATTTCAGCTTTACGCGTGTCATCCTCTGTTTCAATGCCATCATCATCCCATAGTGTCTGGATATGCTGTTTCGATCCACTTACTGATTTAACGTAAGACCAGAACTTCCTAGGATTTTCTGTCAAGTCGGTACATAGAATTTTACTTTCGAATTTTCTGAACACTTCACGCATAGGTCTCCTTATGCTAACTTTGACATCGTTTAGTTTCTGTTTGTCTGAGAGGTTTCGGCTGCGTTTAAATTTGCAGTGAAGCTCCCTTTGCTTTCGCAGTAGTTTCCTAACTTTGTTGTTGAACCACGGTGGGTTTTTCCCATCCCTCACAGTTCTACTCGGCACGTTCCTGTCTAAAACGCATTTTACGATTGCCTTGAACTTTTTCCATAAACACTCAACATTGTCAGTGTCGGGACAGGAATTTTCGTTTTGACCTGTTAGGTAGTCTGAAATCTGCCTCCTATTGCTCTTGCTAAACAGATAAACCTTCCTCCCTTTTTTTATATTCCTACTTACTTCCATGTTAAGGGATGCTGCCACGGTCTTATGATCACTGATTCCCTGTTCTGCGCTTACAGAGTCGAAAAGTTCGGGTCAGTTTGTTATCAGTAGGTCCAAGATGTTATCTCCACTAATCGGTTCTCTATTTAATTGCTCGAGGTAATTTTCGGATAGTGCACTCAGTATAATGTCACTCGATGCTCTGTCCCTACCACTCGTCCTAAACATCTGAGTGTCCCAGTCTGTATCTAGTAAATTGAAATCTCCACCTAAGACTATAACAAGCTGAGGAAATTTATGTGAAATGTATTCCAGATTGTCTCTTAGTTGTTCTGCCTGTAATGCTGCTGAGTCAGGTGTCAGTATAAGGAGACAATTATTAACCTAGCTCGGTTGTTGAGTGTAACCTCCACCCATAATAATTCACAGGAACTATCTACTTCTATTTCACTGCAGGATAAACTTCTACTAACAGCGACAAACATGCCACCACCGGTTGCATGCCATCTATCCTTTCTAAGCACCGTCTGTGCCTTTGTAAAAATTTCGGCAGAATTATTTCTGGCTTCAGCCAGCTTTTCGTACCTATAATGATTTCAGCTTCAGTGCTTTCTATCAGCGCTTGAAGTTCTGGCACTTTACCAATGCAGCTTCGACAGTTTACAACTACAATACTGACTGCTGCTTGGTCCCCGCATGTCCTGACTTTGCCTCATACCCTCTGAGGCTGTTGCCCTTTCTTTACTTGCGCGAAGCCATCTAACCTAAAAAACCGCCCAGTCCACGCCACATAACCTCTGCTACCCGTGTAGCCGCCTGCTGTGTGTAGTGGACTCCAGACCTATCCAGCGGAACCCGAAACCCCACCACCCTATGGCACAAGTCAAGGTATCTGGAGCCGACACTGTCACAGAACCGTCTAAGCCTCTGATTCAGACCCTCCACTCGGCTCAATACCGAAAGTCTGCAGTCAGTCATGTTGACGATGCTGCAGATGGTGAGCTCTGCTTTCATCCTGCTAGCGAGACTGGCAATCTTTACCAAATCAGATAGCTGCCGGAAGCCACAGAGGCTTTCCTCCGATCCATAGCGACACACATCATTGGTGCCGACATGAGCGACCACCTGCAGATGGGTGCACCCTGTACCCTTCATGGCATCCGGAAGGACCCTTTCCACATCTGGAATGACTCCCCTTGGTATGCGCACGGAGTGCACATTGGTTTTCTTCCCTTCCCTTGCAGCCATCTATCTAAGGGGCCTCATTACGCGCCTGACGCTGGAGCTCCCAGCTACCAGTAAACCCACCCTCTGTGACTACCTGCATCTTGCAGACTGAGGGGCAACCTCTGGAAGAGGACATGCAGCCATGTCCGGCCAAAGATCAGTATCAGCTGGAGACAAAGCCTGAAACCAGTTCGTCAGACAAACTTTACAGTTTGTACTGGAACTAGTTACTCCGAAAAATATTCCCAAAACACAGTGTGGGGGAAAAATCCTGATTGTCTGTAATTGTGCAACATGAAACTTCCTGGCAGGTTAAAACTGTGTGCCAGACCGAGACTCGAACTCGGGACCTTTGCCTTTCGTGGGCAAGTGCTCTACCAACTGCGCTGCAGAGTGAAAATCTCATTCTGGCAACATCCCCCAGGCTGTGGCTAAGCCATGTCTCCGCAATATCCTTTCTTTCAGGAGTACTAGTTCTGCAAGGTTCGCAGGAGAGCTTCTGTAAAGTCTGGAAGGTAGGAGGCGAGGTACTGGCAGAAGTAAAGCTGTGAGGACGGGGCGTGAGTCATGCTTGGGTGGCTCAGTTGGTAGAGTACTTACCTGCGAAAGGCAAAGGTCCCGAGTTCGAGTCTCGGTTCGGCACACAGTTTTAATCTGCCAGGAAGTTTCATATCAGCACACACTCCACTGCAGCGTGAAAATCTCATTCCATGATTATTACACGTTTCACACGAGCCTGCATCGTTTCAGACCAACAGGCCAAGGGAAACACTTGGCATAAATCTTGATAGGGTTTATTTATTTTCTCTCCACAATTACAGCTTATGATCTGAAAACCTCAAATGGTCCACACAAATCACATTTCCTTAGATAGTAATAAACTATGTATTAATTATTTATTTCTTATATATTAAAACTACTTCTACTACTTCAAAACTACATTAAACCTTTAACCAAATACCTAGCTTCTAATCTGTTAGAAACACTACAGAATTTGTTGTCTATTTGTCCATCTATTTTGATGACTTTAACTTCTAGATAGTTGTCTCTGCCACTGGATCCACCCTCCTACTACCTCGGTCAACAGCCATAGTCTTCTGGATTCATTGGGCGTTGGGCAGCATGTCAGCAGCATTTCCACTATTACAAGTAATTCCTCCCATCACTGTTATTTCCTAAAGTCCACGCTTCCATGATCACTTGCACAAACACAATGTTGATAGGATATATACCCATGAGCAAATTGTCTTATCTGCATAGTAGCCTCTCTTTCTAAATAGCCACACTTGAATTTCAAGTCAGTAATTGATTGGTCATGCAGGTAGGAGCGAATAGTGAAACTTCTCAACCTGCATTCTAGGGTGAATACCATCTGGGAAATTTCTAAAGCTTCCGAAGTTTTGCACAGATGAAATGCTTTTATAGTCATAGCTTTTCATTTCCTGACAGGTGATGAGCCATTAACATAGCTGCTCAACACCAAACAAACCATTATGCAGTGATAATCTGGGCTATTTTCAGGTTCACTTTCATGACAAGAATTATACTGACAACTACCACAATGATTGTCATCATGAGAGGCTTCTCTGCCCTATCGTTTTGACTGAGTTATTGTTCTACACATGTGAGATGTTCATGTAATTTATTCATAATTTCTTTCTAGGGTTAGTAGAATCCTTTTGTAGGTTCTGGCTGACTAGCTCGATTATATAAAAAATTAAAAAAAATCACTCGTGACTGCTTCACACACGATTTTATTATTTTTTATAAATCTGACCTAGTTACCCAGAACCTACAAAATGATTCTACTTTCCCTTTTACCTAATATTAATATAATAATAACTGTAATAAATAATCATTTATTTTACATACATTCCCCATAGGCGAATGTAATGTAATTAAATAAATTCGAGAATTAACTATTATTTTAAGAAACAATTTTTAAAAAGACATTTTTAGATCATTTTCTTAGCACCAAAAATTGTCCTATTTTTGACTTCTGTGAAAAACATGTTTTTTAAAATTATTTTTGAAAAACTTTTTTAAAAAAATATTTTTTATATCTTTTTCTTACCCCAAAAAATGTCCTATTTTTGACTTCTGTGGAAAACGTGTTTTTTAAAATTATGTTAAGGAATAAGTACATAAAAGTATTTACTTTCTGCTTTAGCAGCCATAAGATTATACAGATGTAGTAAATATGATGTCAGGGCCTAAATTTTTTTCTTAAAAATCTAGATCAGTTAGGTATGAAAATTACTTTACTTTCAGCTACTTCTTGAATGTAAGTAAATTAATTAGAAAAATAATTTTAAAAAATTTCACATTGTGAACTCTATATCATGAAATACATTATTTCTATTTTTAAGTTTCTTTGTTCCTTTATATTTCAGATCCATTTGTCATTTTTTAATTGGTTCACGTTCCCAAGGATCAATTAATGTGTAATATCTGTTTCGTTAAATAGCTTTAAAATCATTATTAAGTTCCATACAAAATTTTCTCCATATCTAGTATTTAAATATTCACAGTCAGAAACATTATATAAAATATCAATCTCTAGTCCAGTTATTTTTTTAACCTTTTTTGAGACACTAACATCATCAAGCTTCTTGATTATAGTCTTCATTTATATAGAATAAATTTTATCAGATTTATATGCAACAATTTTTAGTACATTTACAATAATGAGTAATGACTATATGGTAATGTATCTATTATATTTTCTAAAACATATATTTTATTCTCATGGGGACTTAGTGCTTTCTTGTTTACTTTAAGTGTATGGATTTCACGTTTTTCACTTTTAATTAAATTAAATTTTCTATATTGTTCTACATATATAATAAACAATATTTATAATCTTCTAAACTTATTTTGTTTTCAACAACACATTTTTTAATTCCTTTAGATTTCTTTTCTATTTTGTCACCAACTGTATAAGCATACATCTTTGTTCTTAAACCACAAAATTGGATCATTTATATTAGCAAGTCTTCTATTTTTAAAACCAATATAACTTTTAGTTATTTTAAAAATAGCATTAAATTCTTCTTGAAATTGTTTATTTGAATTAGTGATCTTTGGATCAAATTTCTTAATCATACTTTCAATTTTTTCTAGATCGAATGTAGGTGTATTAACTACTTGTTCTTATTTTCAAAGATGTCCATTGATTAAATTTAAAATATTATTAAAATTATAATTTTCACAAAGCAATTTTAAAAGAAAAATACACAAATGTCCACATAATTACATCATCAAAGTTTTGTATTCTTTCTGTACTCTAATATAATTCATCTTTTCGTAAATAAGTAACTAACTGTTTTGGTATATTACCACCAAATGAGTCAAAAATAACTTTTTTATTTTTACTTTTTATAATAACACATCCAGTGTGCACGAGGATTATTAGATATATCTAAATTTACTATTCGACATTCATTTTTAATGGCTTATTTACTAATTCTTCAATCATATAAACACCACAAAAGGTTTTTAATTTTTAATTGTTTAGTAATATCGAAATTACTTAATGCATTATGATATTTATCAGTTACTTTTTCGTAATTTTTTTGTTTTCTTTTTTCCATTATTAGTTTTCTGTTCCATTTCTAAATTATGTCTTTTTTGTTCTTCTAATTCACTATCAGCTTTCTTTTGATTTATAACTGCATTTGCAAATACTGCAGAACAATTGCTGCAGCAAAAGAACCAATTGTTGCTAAATAAGATAATGCAGCTAATAATAACGATAAAATCTGCATTCATGTTGAGTTAGTCCTTTACCATTTTTCTTTTTTGTCAAATATTCAATAATTTTCTTAACAACAGGAATACCTAATGTAATAAATAAATTTCCACCAACTTTCTTTTCTTTCATTCTTTTCTGAACATCTGTTAAAAACAGTTCAATTGCATTTAATTGTTTATTATTTAACTTTAATTTAATTGCTTTTGGTTTAGTTTTGTCACTACGTAGCAAAGTATAATCAATTGTAAAGCTATTCATTTATATACACTCCTGGAAATGGAAAAAAGAACACATTGACACCAGTGTGTCAGACCCACCATACTTGCTCCGGACACTGCGAGAGGGCTGTACAAGCAATGATCACACGCACGGCACAGCGGACACACCAGGAACTGCGGTGTTGGCCGTCGAATGGCGCTAGCTGCGCAGCATTTGTGCACCGCCGCCGTCAGTGTCAGCCAGTTTGCCGTGGCATACGGAGCTCCATCGCAGTCTTTAACACTGGTAGCATGCCGCGACAGCGTGGACGTGAACCGTATGTGCAGTTGACGGACTTTGAGCGAGGGCGTATAGTGGGCATGCGGGAGTCCGGGTGGACGTACCGCCGAATTGCTCAACACGTGGGGCGTGAGGTCTCCACAGTACATCGATGTTGTCGCCAGTGGTCAGCGGAAGGTGCACGTGCCCGTCGACCTGTGACCGGACCGCAGCGACGCGCGGATGCACGCCAAGACCGTAGGATCCTACGCAGTGCCGTAGGGGACCGCACCGCCACTTCCCAGCAAATTAGGGACACTGTTGCTCCTGGGGTATCGGCGAGGACCATTCGCAACCGTCTCCAAGAAGCTGGGCTACGGTCCCGCACACCGTTAGGGCGTCTTCCGCTCACGCCCCAACATCGTGCAGCCCGCCTCCAGTGGTGTCGCGACAGGCGTGAATGGAGGGACGAATGGAGACGTGTCGTCTTCAGCGATGAGAGTCGCTTCTGCCTTGGTGCCAATGATGGTCGTATGCGTGTTTGGCGCCGTGCAGGTGAGCGCCACAATCAGGACTGCATACGACCGAGGCACACAGGGCCAACACCCGGCATCATGGTGTGGGGAGCGATCTCCTACACTGGCCGTACACCACTGGTGATCGTCGAGGGGACACTGAATAGTGCACGGTACATCCAAACCGTCATCGAACCCATCGTTCTACCATTCCTAGACCGGCAAGGGAACTTGCTGTTCCAACAGGACAATGCTCGTCCGCATGTATCCCGTGCCACCCATCGTGCTCTAGAAGGTGTAAGTCAACTACCCTGGCCAGCAAGATCTCCGGATCTGTCCCCCATTGAGCATCTTTGGGACTGGATGAAGCGTCGTCTCACGCGGTCTGCACGTCCAGCACGAACGCTGGTCCAACTGAGGCGCCAGGTGGAAATGGCATGGCAAGTTGTTCCACAGGACTACATCCAGCATCTCTACGATCGTCTCCATGGGAGAATAGCAGCCTGCAATGCTGCGGAAGGTGGATATACACTGTAGTAGTGCCGACATTGTGCATGCTCTGTTGCCTGTGTCTATGTGCCTGTGGTTCTGTCAGTGTGATCATGTGATGTATCTGACCCCAGGAATGTGTCAATAAAGTTTCCCCTTCCTGGGACAATGAATTCACGGTGTTCTTATTTCAAATTCCAGGGGTGGAGTTAAAAATTTAATAAAGATTTTTTAAATTTATAATCCCCAACCATTTTCATCAACATTAATTCCCATGACTAATTGTCGTTTTCCATATATTATTCCTCCAACTGCTGTTGCTGCTACTTTTTCACCAAATGAAGCATCATTTGCATACATTCTTTCTTTGGCAGCTATTTGAAGTTCTTTATCAGCTATATGTCTTATTCTATGTCTTTATTATCTCTATAAGCAATATCATGTTTTTTACAAACTTCATCTAATGGATTTATACCTTTATCACCTTTAGTTAATCATTCTTCTAGTTTTGCACCTGGACCAAAAAATCGATAATAACCAGGAGGATACATTTCAAATGGTAATTTGTTAATTAAAGTATTTACTAATCTTTTTCCATTTTTATCACTTTTCCAAAATGTATGTGGAAAATTATTCAAAAATCTAATTAAATATGGAATTCGTTTTTGGATTATCAGTTATAAAATCACTAAATTTTTTTGCTAATGTTTGTGCAATACTAACGTTTTCATTATGATAATTCTTATATCCAACTAATTCTTCACCATGAATTACTTTTAATCTATCAATTAATTGTCTAACATCATTCATCCAAACATGTTCAATTGATTTATCTGTATATTTTTTCACTAAACCTTCATCTATTTTTTCAGGAGAGCTTGGTTCTGAATCATCTATAGTGTGTCTTCTTAATTTTGGAAAATAATCATCAACAACTGGTTTTTGTAAATATTCATATTTATTACCTCTACTTGATCTTATTTTATTTGGATTATTTTCAGAATACAATGCACCTGAATTATATTGTATATCTGCATAATTTGATAAATCTACACCTTCGAATTTTTCATTCTTATCATCTATAGTAATATGTTTTTCATTTAAAAGTCTCATTAATCCATCTGTACCTTCATATGTTTTTTCACCAATTTTTAATTTGTCTCCACTGAATTCAACAGGTAAATTACCAACATATTTAAACATTCCAACAGGTTTTAAACCAAAACCTTTATCTTCACTCTGATTAATATACTGTAAGATTCATTCACTAACATTTATCTTTTAATTTCATTTTGACAACTACTTTATTCTTTTTCTTCTTGGTATTTATTCAATATATATTGAACATCTCATTCACTTGATATATAATCATATTTTCCAGGTATATCATGGGATCAATCTTATAATGGTTTAATTGGAAAATATGATGATGATATGGAATCATTTGTTTTTCAACTTCTCTATTTTCTTCAATTGCTTTTAAAACATTATCACCTAAACCTTCAATATGTTGTTTTACTTTTTCGATAGCATCAATAACAGGCTGATCTTCCTTTTGATATTCTTCATCTTCTGTTCTTGGTTGTATTTTCCAAAGCTTAAATTCTTCTTTTAATTCTTCAGCTTTCCTTCTATTTTGTTTAGGTTGTTTAACATTTTCGTCGTACTTTGCAAACATTTATTAAGGAAGAAAAAACATTAATTATGTTTAACATTTATGTTTAACGTTTATGTTGAATGTTTATGTTTATTGTTTATGCTTAATTTTTATATTTAACACGTATGTTTAACATTAATGTTTATGTTTTTATTTAATGTTTGCAATGTTAAGAAATGTTGTATTTTACTTCTAAATGTACCTTCATTTGGTTTTCTAATCACGTCTATTGTGAAAAATCCAAACTCATCATTCCAACATTTACCACACATGTCATTAAAATTATCAAACCTTAAATCTCCACCAATTGAATTGTCTCTAAGCTACTGTTTATGTATTTTTGAATAAGTTTGGGCTAAATAAAAGCAATCTATATCTTTGTGTCTTCATCTAGTAAAATATTCTCTAATTATATCTTGATTTTCTAGAATAAAATCATCGAATACCACAACTGAATTATTTTTGCATTCACCTAAAGGAATAATTTCTTCATTATTTTGAATGAAACTAGCAATGATTTCATTAATTTTATTTTCAATTTTTTACATTGTTTTATAAATTCTTGATACCTTCACTGATCTAAGCTTTTTCAATAAACATATAAATGTTTAATTTTACTCCAATTCAATAATCCTGGAGCTAAAATATAATTATCAATCATGTTTTCAGTAATAAATGAGCCACCTTTTGCAACTTAGTGATAAATCTTCAATACTTAGAAAAATATTAACTGTTCTAATACATGATAGTTATACTAGTGTTTCACTAGTTGGTTTTTATTCAACTTTGTTAACACCAAATATAACAACAAAAAATAATAAACTTTATTGTAAAGCAGAAATGATAGAAATTCCTGTATGTCAATTTAGTTTTAAAAATTTAGAAAAATTTATTCATTCAGAAAAACCTAATATACATATTAAAGCAAAGGAAATTTTAAATAGAATTGTTATTGAAACTGTTGTAAAATTGTATATGGATATGGAAGATAGTATTGGAAGTTTATTTGGTTTTAATAATCAAGATGTTTTACCTAATGAAAAAGCTGTAGGTAATGATGTTCCTAAAATAATTCCTTTTGAATTACTAAATATAAATTTTAATCTTGCTGATGGAATGTTTGTAAAACATAATGTACATTTTCATAAAGAAAATAATATTATTGCTTCATTTAAACATAATGCAGTTTGCTGGACCAGTAATTTATGAACCAAAATATCCTGTAAATGTTCCTATTATTGATACAATTCAAGATTTAGAAACTACTATAATTGATGAAAATGATAATTTAACTGACTTTAATGGTGCTACTGTAACAGTCGTGTTAGAAGTCTGCTTTGTTGATGCTAATAAATTTTTTCCTTAATAAATAATGAATAAAATTGGAAGTTATCAGTTTTACTCACTCCCTGTGAATGAGAAAACTAAAAATAATTTAAATTTTCGTAACGAAGATACAGAGATTTAAATAAATATTGTTGATGGTTGGCTTCATAAATCATGCAGAATTGCACGTGAATTTTAGTATTATTGGAAACGATGGTATAGTTTATCCAACTTATGATGGAAAATCAAACAAAAAATTAATTGATAGTTATGTAGCAAAACTATTTGATTTTATAATGATAAAGAAAGGAAATAATATTTTATCTAGAATTGACCACCATTTTATTTCTTCATCTGTTTTACATCATCTAACTTCATCTGTTACTGATAAAATAAGTTTAGAAGGACATATAATTAATAAAGGAAAAATAAATAGTAAAAGCAATGAAGTACTTTACCCATTATCATTACTTGGTGGATTCTTTATGGATTGTAAAGAAATTATGTGGGAAGGAGATTTAACTGTAATTTTTACACATAGTTCATCTTCTGGAGATGTAATTCTTAATTGGGCTGATAAAAATGATGCTGGAATTGAAATAAAGGATACGCTTCCTAAAGAAGGTAAAATTGCTATAAAATCTGTGGAAATTTGTGTGCCTGTTATTAAATATGAAGCAAATTATGAACTTGAACAACGCGAAATTATTCTTAAAAATCCGAAAATTCCTATTTTTTATGAAATTCAACACAAGAAGTTGTTCGATTATCTGGTAAAAACTGTTTTGAACTAGATATCAAAATTACTATAACTCTACAGAATTTGATGTGCCATACTTCGTATTTCTTACGTTTCAGACAAATAGAAAATAATCAATTAGTTGATACATCATTATTTGATCATGTTAAACTACGGAATATTTATTTTAAAAATGGTAGAAATGAAGTTTTTCCTCAAGAAATGTGGAATATTAATCCGCCAAATAATTTTCTTAAAGCATGTGATGCATTTCTTGATTTTAAAAGGATTACTTTACTAAAATCAGATATTGATATTAATCCATTTAGTTTTATAACTAATTATTCAATTTCTGTAATCAATATGACATGCAGAAAGAATGTTGTAACTACACACAAAACTACTATGAAACTTTGTGCAACTTTTAATGATAAAATTCCGAATGATACATTTGCTTATATCATTATGTATGGTAAAAAGAATCTTACATATGATGCACAATGTAGATTACTTACTGAAAATTTTTCATTATTAACATTTGCTTCTATATAAATGAATGCAAAACTTAAAAAATTTATAAAAGTGTTAACTTCATGCTTATATACATTTCTGAAACATTTTAAGAATGATCGAAAAATGAAAACTAAAAATTTTAATATAATGTACCTTTGTTAACTAATTTATTTTAATTACTTTACTTATGTTCACAATGTCAAATTTTTAAAGTAATTTACTTTTGTTTTAATTAATGTACTACATTCATAAAGTAGGTGAAAGTAAAGTTATTTTCTTGCCTATCTGATTCAGATTAAAAAAAAAAACAGTCTAAAAATTTAGACCCTGAAATCATATTTACTTCATCTATAAAATCTTATGGCTACTAAAGCAGAAAGTAAATAATTTTATGTACTTATTCTTCAATATAATTTCAAAAAACACGATTTTCACATAAGTCAAAAATAGGACAATTTTTTGGGCTACGAAAAAATTATAAAAGGTGCTTTTTTAAAAATTTGATTCGAAAATAATTTTAAAAAACGCGTTTTTTACAGAAGTCAAAAGTAGCATAATTTTTGGGGCTAAGAAAATGACCTAAAATGTCTTTTTAAAATTTAAAAAAAAAATAATAGTTAATTCCCTAATTTATTTAATTACATTACATTACATTCACCTATGGGGAATGTATGTAAAATAAATGTTTTTATGATAGTTATTATTATATTATTTTATTATATTATTATTAGGTAAAAGGGAAAGTAGAAAAATTTCGTAGGTTCTGGGTAACTAGGTCAATATTATAAAAAATAAAAAAATCATGAGTGATGCAGTCACGAGTGATTTTTTATTTTTTATCAAATTGAGCTAATGAGCCAGAACCTACAAAATGATTCTACCAGGGTTCATTAATTTCCAGCTATCCTTGTTTAAATTTCAATAAGGATTTTACCTCTGCAATATCTGCTCATGTAATGGACTGCATCGCATTATACTTCCTCTCCGCATTTCCCAATGTTTCCACACTCTCAGAAAGTTCAACTGGTTTTACATTTAGACTAAAATTCTCTTCCAGGATGCTCAATGTTAATGCTTTCAGCTTCTGTTCCATGCAGTGGATCATTGTACTATTTTCTGTCAGCGGTTCCCTAGTGTTTGTAACCTCATCAATTTTGGCCTTGCTACTAACTTCTAACAACTTCTCTTTATTCTTTTTATGATAAACCTTCTTTCTAGTGCTTCCTCTCTGGTCTCATCCAGCTCAACATCCACAACTGTTATTCTGCCATCTACTTTTTCAGATTTTACGCCATACATCAACCTCACTTCTTCCCAAACCTGTATCGTTAAATTTCATCTTCAAATTTTATCTTCAAACCTTCCTCCACTTTCATCAGTTTCATTACCCAGTATATTTACTGGTTCCCTGCATTCCCTTGCCTGGGCCTCCTATAGATCAACTAATTCCTTTCTAACCCAATCTAATCTTTGACTTTGGGACTTTGTACAGGCGCTGATGACCATGCAGTTAAGCGCCCCATAAACCAAGCATCATCATCATCTAACCTTGACCTAATTTCTTTCTAGTTTCACCTGGTCTCTCATTTAATCCGTCTGCATTTTCTTATACTGCTTTCGTTGTACTAACTTTATTGTTCTCTTCCAACTCGACAAAAAATTTGCAGAAACATGCCATCATACAACCACTACTGACAGATCCACCAACTGTAATCTTCTACAGACCCAGCAGTGTTTCCAGAAGACTTGCATTCATTAGAGATGGCTTTCGTGGGGGACATGGTGTGCTATAATTTCGTATGGTCGACAGCTTGTGAATAATTTAATTGTAAAATTGCTGACAGTCCTATAACTTACTCATTTTCCTACAGCACTGGGGCATTGGGAGTTGGGGGGGGGGGAGGACAACAAAACTCGTTCTGTTCCCTCTTCATGTCCAGAACTAAAATAGGTATAAACACTTATAGTATTGAGTAACAGTCTCGTAATTTCTCAATCTAGCAACTATATCAAATTTTCCCCAGAATTTTGCGGATGTGTTGAGGAAGAAGTGGAAAACATGTAGAAGATAAGGTTTAAACTAAATGCAATGAATTTTTGGGTTTAAAAGAGACTGAAAGAGAACGATAAAAATAAGTTTTAACAATCTGTGTCCAGGTATTTAGCGAGAGACCAGGGGAATTGAAGGTTATGAATGTAAATTAGAAATTGTAGGTAACATGCCACTTGTAACCTTAGTATCCTATTAGACTGAGCGTTAGGGAGGCTGTCCAAGGAGGTAAATTGTATAATGAACTGGAATATTATTAAGAGGTCAGATACTCAACATTGTCAGCCAGTGGTGGTGATAAAGAAGCTACATGGAGGTTACATTAGTACTGGATCATACACTCTCGTTAAAATAATTGAAACAGAAAGAAAGAACCCAATCCTTATGGTTGAACTGTTAATCACATTTTATAATGCATAATGTTTAAGTACACTTGATTTGACTTCTTGTTTTTGGCAGGTACCTTTAACGCTCAAGCATAAAAATAAATTTCCTTTCTGTATAAGGGCCTTCAAAGCTAAAGCATAACACATCCCTGTGCAGCAGTTTTAAACATATTGACAAGTGAACTATGTTTATGTCGATAGGATAGCGGATGGCGAAAAAGATGTGGATGCATTTCATGGAAGCTGCGGTATAAGCCAAAGTGAAAAACACTGCATCTGTGTTGCCTGGGTAGCAGCAGTGGCAGCAGACAGCAGACGGCATGTTGTAACATTCCAGGAAACACCTGACCAACAGCCTGCCATCTGGCAATCAGAAGCTGCAAGATGCAGGGTCAGAGTCATGCAGTGATGACAACCAAATATCCACCTTCAGGAGCTGTTATGTGAAGGACACCTCTAACAAGCTCCTACTGAATTAGAAGCACTTGCTGATTCGAAGCTAGGCGGGGCCATTGATGAGTAGGCATGCAGGCCAGCCCTTCATAAAGAATTGCAAGATCTGTTTGATAATTGAATCCTCTGTTGTTCTGACTACGTGCCACTCTTCAAGGTGTCACCATGGAACTACATGTGTAGCTTCAAGTCCCCACATAGATGAATTTGTAGAAATGTATACCCATACTACCGTCATCCACTTGTACATAGTAGAAATTTCGTACTTCTAGTAATGTCATCAGAAGATAAATACGAATACCTGCATTATAACGTAGAACGTTCGTGACATACCGTTTGGCCATCAGAGTTCTGTCAGTCATTACCAGCCCTGTCCTGAAGCTGTACCCAATGGCCCTCCATACCATCACAGCAGGAGTAGTACCACTGTATGTCTCCAACGTATTTGAAGAATGGACCCCCTGCCCAGGTCACCGCCATATTCGCCGACCATGTTCGTCTGGAGTCGTGCAGAACTGCGATTCATCGCCAAACACACTGCGACGTCATTTTCCAGCAGTCCGTATTTCCCACTCACAGCATCTCTCCAAACGCAGCCATTCAGCCATTTGTGTGGTGGTGTTAAGGGAAGCTTGTGCGTGGGACGGTAATTCCCAAGTCTGGCTGCTGCTAGTATCTGACCAATGGTACAGGATGACGTTGAATGCAGCAGGGAGTGTATAACTTGTACTTCGATGGTAGGTACAGATGTGAAGTCGTTACAGTGTGATTGGTGCACAATAGGGCGACCCTTCCTTATAGTGGTCAGACATGGTCGACCGAGATCTTAGCAACTGGTATGCCTGCCCTCATGTTTCCTTGTAATCTAACATTGGGTCCACAGTAATATCTGGATGCACCACAAATCTGGATATTGCATGATTCGACCAGCCGGCCAAAAAGAGACTCAAAATGAGGCCAGTTTCAGTCTCTGTCAGGATATGATAATGCTGTCTCACGCGAGTTCACCACATTTCCGTGTTCTTGACAGTGGTCACTCAATGTGTTGCTCTGTTCACAGATCTTATACACCCTACCAGGCCGGGAAACAACATTTAACACAATCAATAGCAATCCACTCTTGTGGCTATTCTATCTTTCACAGAGTATTGCAACGTTAATAATTTAAATATCCACCGATGGTGTGTAAGTGTACAACCATGAGTGTTTCACTTTTTTTTGTCATCCTGCTATTTACCCTAAAAGTTTTGTGAAATATGGGAAAATTATATGCAAGACATTTTGACTTTTGTTCTGTGCTTGTCAAAAGCAAATTAGAATACGACTATGTCATTAATATTTGGATATTTTTAAAAAGAATCCAGTATTTCCTGGAATCTAAAAGGAATTCTATTTGCTAAAAAGGTTGCTTCAGTAGTGGGTAAGCTAAGTGCTTTTATTTAAGTCTGCTTCAAGTGGTTTGGTACTGGTATCTGTTTTGTTAATCTTTTCATTTCTCTGTAACTGCTACACCCAACATCTGACAAATATTTTACTTTGTTCATTTATTTAATGCAAACTGTTACATAGCCACTGTTTTGAATACAATGTTAATGTTAAAATGCTGTACCACTACACTCTCAAAGATTGGATTTACTCTATGTTCCCTCAAACACCTCCATTTTCCTGCATTTATTTATATCTGTATATCTTACTGATATTGCTTAAGTTCCTTATGTACTCTGTAGTTACATTGATACATTGAGAATTGTTCCTTGTTTTAACTGTTTTCGTATCACTCTCCATGTTTTATACTTCCTGATGTAGCCTTGTCAAGTATTAATTTAATTTTATTTTATTAGTTTTGTTCATTAATAGAAACTGTTATGTAGGCGCACTGTTCCTATTTTGTGTTAAAGTTTTTCCTGTCAGCTCCATTTTCATTTATTTACAGTTCAATTTTTTACTTTTTCATTGCATTACCACTACACTGTCAAATATGTTACTGTATGTTTCCACTTCATTCTAGATGTGTTACTTCTCTTCCAATGTTGTTTGCAACAATACTCAGTAAAGGTATGAAGATGACTTTGTGAGCCAAAAACAGGTTAACGCAATATAAGTAATATTGTAGAACAAAAGCAAACTGGTGACAACATGACTTCCAATAATTAACACAAAAGAATGGCCATGAATTGCAAGAAATCCTAACAATAATAAAAATCCAAAAAATATGAAACTAAGTAAATATGAAACTCCTCACAACTCTGTTAATTGCATAAACTCATTTCAATCACAAACCCCATTTTTTTTATAAGTCACTTGCCTCGCAGAAAATCTTCATAACACAAACTACAGCAACTACAGAAAGTAGCAACTACAGCCAGATAAATAAAAAGATTCTAATTACTATAGATTCTAATTACTAGGAGGCATATGATTACCACAAGAAAGATTTTGTTGAAGAGCAAACAATGTATTTAGAAAATTTTACCTTATTCGTATAACTTCCAGTTCCAAAAATCATATAGTTGTCAATAATCCCACTGCCCAAAGACTACCAATCAAACATACGCCATCATACATTTCCTTGCACCTCACTTTACATGCATGTCCTATCAACACAGATTTTCCACTAAGAAAAAACATATCCATACACTTCTCTATCCACTAGCTAACTGCTAGTCCATCCAACCACAGAATCTCTTGCCGAGGGCGCAGAGCGTAACACAGTACACAGTGCTGCCCACATACAAACAGGATACTTACACATCCTCTATCGGACAAATGTCATGAGACAGCAGTATGCACATATGCAGATGGTGGTAGTATGGCGTACACAAGGTATAAAAGGGCAGTGCATTGGTGGAGCTGTCATTCGTACTCGTGCAATTCGTGTGAAAAGGCTTCTAACCTCACTATGGCAACATGACCAGAATTAACAGAATTTGAACGCGGACTGAAGTCGGAGCTCGACGCATGGAACATTCCATTTCGGAAATCGTTAGGGAATTCAATATTCCGTGGTCCACAGTGTCAAGAGAGTACCGAGAACACCAGATTTCAGGCATTACCGCTTACTGTAGGTAATGTAGTGGCCGACGGCCTCACTTAACGACCGAGAGCAGCGGCGTTCACGTAGAGTTGTCAGTGCTTACAGACAAGCAACACAGCGTGAAGTAACTGGAGAAACCATTGTGGGACGTATGATGAACATATGCGTCATGATAAGTGGGGCGAAATTTGGTGTTTTTGGGGTATGGCAGCAGTGATCGATACAGGTGCCATTTCTAACAGCACGACATCGCCTCCAGCGCCTCTCCTGGGCTGCATTCTTCGAGCAGACTTCAAAAAGTAAGTTATATGGTATTAAAGCAAGCGAAGTAACTTTTATTGAATGCTGCGATACACATCTTAGTGACGCAGATACATGGTACTATTTTTAAACGAAGTTACCAAGTCTCTTTTAACAACTATCGAATCTCAGCACGCTCTGTTGTCATGGCAGCCACTGCCGTGTACATTATTTTGAAAAGATAAAACCGGTTTAGATGTGAGGTGCGCTGCGACAAGATCAAATCAACGGCCACAACTCTTGTGAAGCCGTATGAGAGTTTTACTGTAGGAACTGCGATGAAAACAACAAAAAAATTTCTATGATCTTATGAAACCTACAAATATTAATACTGTGTTTTGTATCAAATAACACGAATATGCGTTATCAAGGGCAACTTCGGAAAAGATTGCACCTGCTGACACGGCTAAAATGTTGCGAAAGCGGTCTCGCCTATACGCAAAGGACTTACAGCTAAAACGGCCACATCTGTTCAAAGCTGTCGGAACGTTTCAGTTTCTCGATGTCAGAAATCCGTGAATTGGTGATGGGGCTTTTCTAGAACCGCTGCGTGAATGTCCTCATCGTTAGGAAATCTCGTCCCCCCCCCCCCCCCCCCCCCCCCCAGATGTTCTTTCAGTTTGCCGAAAAGAAGGAAATATATCGATACGCCCCCCAACAACTGTCCCGACGATACATCGATATCGGAATGGCATTATTGAGTGCCGATATTTTTATTATATATTTTCTTCACGATTTTCGGTAAATATTTAAAGTTGCCCCTCTGAAATTGTAGTGTGTGTTGTCCATAGTGTAAGTTAGTGTAAGTTAGATTAAGTAGTGTGTAAGCTTATGGACTGACGACCTAAGCAGTTTGGCCCCGTAAGATCTTACCACATATTTACAATATTTACATAATTGTACTTTCTCTGTGTGAAGAAGTCTTACTACTTTTTCAGCTTTCATCGCGTCCAATCTTTCTCCTTGACTCACTGGGGAGGGGGGGGGGGGTTGATGGTGTGAATTGAATAACAAAACAAGTGAAGAAATAGCATACCAGTTGCGTTTAAAAACAATTTTTAACGCGGCTAATGTGCTATTTCCTCATTATTCTTCAAAAACAGCTGCCGAGAATGGTGAACAAAAATCTAAATGACAAGACTGGTTTGCTGGCGCTTGGCCCTTACAACAGAAACTGCAACGTTTAGCCTCACCACGGAATTTTGACACTAAAACTGCTAGGTTGCTGGAATTGGCAGAAATAAAGAAGAAAGAACAGGGAAGCCGACATGAAGCTTTCAAGACAATTCCGATGTGTGACGAAACCTAGCGACGGACCCATTGGACATATTTTGTTGTGCCACTTACATGCAATTCTTGCTCTAACTGGGATAGTCAGACTGCCACCTTGTTGATGTACAGAACATTTCATAATAAATTAGCACTTAAATATACAGCTCAAAAATCTGCAGTACATTTACAATGCCCAGCAGATATTTTTCTAGGTCGGTTCGTCGATATTCCTCTCGTCGATACATCTATAATTTTCTCGAAGCAATAGCATCCGGTAATGATATCTTTTAAATATCGGTATATCGGATTTCCGATATTTTTCAAAATATCAACAGTCCTAATCTGGACTTTCCCATCAGCATCGCCCACGTCTGTGCGGCCATTGTCAAATTGTTGGGAACGTTTCACTAAGGCATGAGATGACGTTCCATTTCGTCCATTTAACATCAGAATGTCACGGTGAATCTATGTGGAACTCAGACGTTTTGCCCACAGGAATCGTACTGTCTCGCTTCGTCAATACGTTAATAGGATTTCACACTGTGCTGCATCTGTCATCCGTACCGCAACAGAACTGTCTTCGGGAAACCCAACTTTGCTCTGTTCTGACAATGCGTCACTCGTACTGCCTCATGGCGTTAGCGTGGGACATCATGTGTTACTTACTTTCTGAACCTACCTCGTAGATTTTAACCCATACCATCGTCATCGATTTATATTAGTATTCTGGTTCATATACTGCGTTCCAACATTATGAAATACGCAAATAGCATGGATTCAGAATATATACTACTTGTTAAGCAAAAACGGCTCATTATTCGCACGAAGTAAAGAGTGCTATCGGCAGTGGTCTCAAGCTGTATCTATATTCGTAGATCTGCAGTAGCCTCTTGATACCGTTCTCACCAGCTGCTTCCGATCAAATTATGTGCCTCTCGTCATGTCGTCAGGAAATAAATACGAATTATTAAGTGGTGTAGACAAGATATCTGCATCGTGCGATAAAAAGTGTGAGGTCGTTCGCATGAGTACTGAAAAAAATCGTTAAATCTAAGTGACGCGATAAATCACACTACCTCCAAAACAGTCTTTTATAGTAACTGCCTAGAGGTTACAGTTCAGAAATTGAAACCATCACAAACCAAATATCGTGCAGAAGATGAACCAAAGACTGTGTGTTATTGACGAAACACTGAAAAGATGCATTACTCGCTTCTCTATCTGCTTCTGCAGTATTGCTTATTCTCATAACTTGGTCCTTTGCCTCCTTCCCTCTCTCTCGCTCGCTCTCTCTCTCTCTCTCTCTCTCTCTCTTTGTCATTAATCTTCCGATTGTTTCTTTAAGCGATCCTCCACGAATTCGACGCCTGTGCCACCCTTTTCATCTTAGAGAGGCAAATACAACTTACGTCCTCGACTGCTTGCTGGGTGTATTCCAATCTCTGTCTTCCACCATGGTCTTTGACCTCTACAGCTCCCTATAGTACCACGGAAGTATGGAAGTTACTCCTTGATGTCTTAACAAATGTCCCTTCTTCTTAGCAGCGTATCCCATTTATTCCTTTTCTCGCCGATTTTGCAGAGAACGTCCTAATTCCTTATCTTATCAGTCCATCTGATTTTCAACATTCGTCTGTAGTACCACATCTTAAATGCTTCGGTTCTCTTCTGTTAAAGTTTTCCCACAGTCCATGTTTCGCTACCATACAATGTTGATTCCAAACGTACATTCTCAGAAATTTCTTCCCAAAATTAAGGCATATGTTTGATATTAGAATACCTCTCTTAGCCAGCAATGCTTTCTTGCCAGTGCTAGTCTGCTTTTTATATCCTCCTTTCTCCGTTCATCACGGGCTATTTTACTACTTAGCTAGCAGAATTCCTTAATTTCAACATCGTTGATATCCCCAGTTCTGATGTCAAGTTTCTCTGTTCTCATTTCTATTACTTGTCATTAGTTTCGTCTTTCTCCGAATTACTCTCAATCCACATTCTGTACTCATTCGAATGTTCATTCCATTCAATAGATCCTGTAGCTTTTCTTCACTTTTACTGAGAACAGCAATGACGTCAACGAATCTTTCACCCTGAATTTTAATTTCACTCTTAAATTCTTCTTTTATTTCCATCATTAATTCTTCGATGCACAGATTGAACAGTACCGGGCGAAACACTACATCCCTGTCTAACACTCATTTTAATTCCAGCACTTCGTTCTTGTTCTTCCAGTATTATTGCTCGCTCTTGGTTCTCGTATATATTTATATTACCCGTTTTTCCCTAAGGTTTACCCCCATTTCTCTCAGAATTTCGAACATCTTGCACTATTTTACTCTGCCAACGTTTTTTCCAGGTCGACAAATCCTATGAACATGTCTTGGTTTTTCTTCGATTGTCAACTGCAACGTCAGAATTGCGTCTCTGGTGCCATTACCTTTCCTAAAGCGAGAGTGATCATCATCTAACAGATCCTCAGTTTTCTTTCCCTATCTTCTGTATATTACCTTTGTCAACAACTTGGATGCACGACCTGTTAAACTGATGGCGCAATAATTCTTGCACTTGCCGGCTCTTTCCATCTTCGGAATTGTGTGGATGATGTTTTTCCGAAAGTCTAATGGTGTGTCGTTAGTCTCACACATTCTACACACGAATGTGAATAGTCGTTTTTGTACAACTTCTCCCAATGATTTTAGAAATTGCGATTGAACGGTATCTATACCTTCTATCTGATTTGATTTATTACCTCGTCCAAACCCCTTTTAAATTCTGATTCTAATATCTTTCCTGTGGACGCCTGTTTCTTCTGTCGACTCCTGTTTCTTGTGTTCTGGACACAGACGAGCCAATCGGGACCAATCGACGGCAGTTTTGTGCTCTCCCAGTGTCACCTGGATGGAGTGTGGACTGCTGGTTCAAAATGGTTCAAATGGCTCTGAGCACTATGGGACTTAACTTCTGAGGTCATGAGTCCTCTAGAACTTAGAACTACTTAAACCTAACTAACCTAAGGGTATCACACACATCCATGCCCGAGGCAGGGTTCGAACCTGCGACCGTAGCGGTCGCGCGGCTCCAGACCGTAGCGCCTAGAACCGCTCGGCCACTCCGGCCGGCGTGGACTGCTGGGATCAGCACACGGCGCTCCCGGACGTTGTCAGTTTAGCACACCTTGTGCCACTTGTACTCGGTGATACTTCACTACTGCTCCTCAGTTGGCATCAAGAGGCTGAGAGGGCCCTGTTCTAGTCCTCCCACCATGGAAAAATGCCCTGGCTGTATCTGAACCCCGCTATTTCTCACAGCAGTTCCACACACTGACTATTCAGCTATGGAGGCGTACGTTCTTTTAATGAGGCGTCTAATCCAGTGAGATTGTATGTGTACAGATATTGACAAATTTCATTTTTTTAATGTAATGTGCATTTCAGAAGTATTATCTCTGACTGAAGTAAATCACATCAGAGCTCTCCTGCTTCACAGAAACAGGTGTATATTTGCTGCCTCATTACAGCAATGCCCCTTCTCATTAGTAACACACATGTTGTTCAAGTTTCCGGGGCACTGCTGCAGTAATTGCAAGTTTCTGAGCCATTCTGTCGGAAATAAATACGTAGTTATTTTCTAATTGAGTAGATTATCTGCCCACTAATTACTTCGATGTTACCTAAACTGCTCCACAATCCTCTCTAATTACTATGCACACAGTGCTGCTACTTTCCGTTTTGGCGACCGTCAACTGCATTCTATCGTAATTCTGTTCTGTTAGTGTCGCTGAACAACGCATCACCGCTTAATCGCAAACGTAGAGAAAATAGCGCTTAATCCAAATAAGCTAATCCATTTACTTGGCACAGCAGGTAACAGTAAAACTCATATAAGTTTAAACGGGTTTCAGAGACCACGGCGCATAAAAAGCACTGTTCCACGCAGCCTATGAAATAAGCGTGCCCACAGAATTCATAGTTGTGTGGCTTTAGGCCACACACGTGTAAGGATGTTCCAGTAACTGATCCGAACGTACTATTACGTACCAGTGCCAATACCTGTTTGTACTGATACCTCGATAATATTGTAACAAAAGTATAAAATATTTTATGTTCTGAGTACCCGCAGTTGTTAAAGGGCATGATGCTAAGAAGACTTTTTCTGACAACTGGCCAAATTATTGTTTTATTGATGTAAATCGATTTCGTGGCCTAAAGCCGCATCATCATGTTCAACCTACGTGGTGAAGGGTAATATACATACGTCGAAAAAGTTTTGAATCACCCCACTTCCCAGAACTCTTGAAGATAGATGTTTACTGTGGGTATTGTGTCACAGACGCAGCCCCTTTGACCGTTCAGAGATGTCACTAAACCCGACCAAAGATGTAAACAACCATGCATGAACAGCGCCTGTTAGACGAAGGGGGTCCGACAGCCGATTTGTTCCAGTCATTCCACCAGGAAGGAAATACACGGTTCGTGTTGTCTTCTGTTCAACAGTACCTAGACGGTCAATACCGCGGTTCGATCGCGTCCGCATTGTTACTTTGTGCCAGGAAGGGCTCTCAACAAGGGAATTGTCCAGGCATCTCGGAATGAACGAAAGCGATGTTGTTCGGATATAGAGGAGATACAGAGTGACAGGAACTGTCGATGACATGCCTCTCAGGCCTCTCAAGGGCTACTACTGCAGTGGATGACCGCTACTTACGGATTATGGCTCGGAGGAACCCTGGCAGCAACGCCACCATGTTGAATAATGCTTTTCGTGCATCCACGGGACGTCGTGTTACAACTCAAATTGAGCGCAATAGGCTGCATGATGCGCAACTTCACTCCCGACGTCCATGGCGAGGTCCATCTTTGCAACCACGACACCATGCAGAACGGCACAGGTTGGCCCAAAAACAAGCCAAATGGATCGCTCAGGATTAGCATCACGTTCTCTTCACCGATGAGTGTCGCATATGCCTTTAACCATACAATCATTAGAGACGTGTTTGGAGGGAATCTGGTCAGGCTGAAGGCCTTAGACACACTGTCCAGCGCGTTCAGCGAGGTGCAGGTTCCCTGCTGTTTTGGGGTGGCATTGTATGGGTCGACGTACGCCGCTGGTGGTCATGGAAGGCGCCATAAGAGCTGTACGATACCTGAATGCCATCCTCCGACCGATAGTGCAACCATATCGGCAACATATTGGCGAGGCATTTGTCTTCATGGACGACAATTCGCGGCCCCATCGTGCACATCTTGTGAATGTCTTCCTTCACGATAACGACATCGCTCGACTAGAGTGGCCAGCATGTTCTCCAGACATGAACCCTATCATTCATGCCTGGGATAGATTGAAAAGGGCTCTTTATAGACGACATGACCCATCAACCATTCTGAGGGATCTACGCTGAATCGCCGTGAGGAGTGGGACAATCTGGACCAACAGTGCCTTGATGGACTTGTGAATAGTATGTCATGACGAATACGGGCATGCATCAATGCAAGAGGACGTACTACTGGGTATTTGAGGTACCTTTGTGTGCAGCAGTCTGGACCACCACCTCTGAGGGTCTCACTGTATGGTGGTACAATAAAAATCGCGGAAATGTAGTTTATGTTGATCTCTGTTGCAATTTTCTGTACAGTTTCCGGAACTCTCGGTACCGGGGTGATGCAAAACTTTTTTTGATGTGTGTACAATGTGGGTAATTTTAATAAATATAATATCTAATACATATGCAAAATGTTATAAGGTCATAGGTATACTTATCCCTCCAAATCAAGGCATATTACTCAGTGACTATTCCCTTCATTTTATTGGCGAACCAAGAGCGACAAAAATGTGACCCATTAATTTCGCAAAAATTGCTGGAGGGTAGATCATGTAGTTATAGACCCTCGTTTCAAGATTTAACTGCCTCTAAAAGTAGAACACTCTAAAGAAATTTTTTAAAAATCGATTGTGTGGCATGGTATAAGGTGGTGCTTTGTTGCCAGTGTTACAGCAGGGCAACCCAGTGCTGGGGAGAGTAGATGGCCCACATAAGCGTCTAGGATGGACTAAGAGACTAAGACAACAAAAACTATTTTGTGTACAGTGTGAAGTCATGCATTCATCACTAGGAGCGCTGGGTAGCCCCCAGAACAAGCCTGTACAATACTGAATTTTATGATTTACTAATACTTAATTGCATAAACGTCAAAAGAAGCTAGAAGTAGTAGGGCAACAGCGGCATCAGTGCAATTTGTTGGTGTGGGTTGCCTACATTCAGAGGAAAACAGACATTCAGGGACAAACCTATTGTTCTCTTTTGAATGAGAGGTCCTTAACCTATTTTTCTGCTAAGTGGATTATGAACCCCTGGGCATAACGCATCCTTTTGATTGACAGGTCCTTAAACTATTGTTTGGTTAGGTGGTTTTCCAAGAAACCTTCCTCCCTCCCCCTGCCCCTCCACCTCCCACTCCCTCTCCTCATCTCACACCTCTCTGACAAATTTCCTAGCCATTAGAAGCACTCATTTGATATCAATCCGATTTACTAATTAATTAAATAGATCAATTAATTAACTCTGACTCCCCAGCCAGAATCAGAGAAGTCAAGGCTCTTATTTTTTATTTTCCTCACTTTTCGAAGCACACTGGTGTCTAAGCACTGATGGGAATATCAGAACACTCCCTCTCCTCATCTCACACCTCTCTGACAAATTTCCTAGCCATTAGAAGCACTCATTTGATATCAATCCGATTTACTAATTAATTAAATAGATCAATTAATTAACTCTGACTCCCCAGCCAGAATCAGAGAAGTCAAGGCTCTTATTTTTTATTTTCCTCACTTTTCGAAGCACACTGGTGTCTAAGCACTGATGGGAATATCAGAACACTCCCTCTCCTCATCTCCCACCTCTCTGACAAATTTCCTAGCCATTAGAAACACACTTTTGATATCAATTCGATTTACTAATTAATTAAATAGATCAATTAATTAACTCTGACTCCCCCAGGCAGAATCAGAGAAGTCAACACTCTTACTTTTTATTTTCCTCACTTTTCGAAGCACACTGGTGTCTAAGCACTGATGGGAATATCAGAACAGTTACATACCTCATGACATATATCGAAACCCACCACCACTTTCTACAGATAGACTAATTGCTAGAATCTCAGTCGCAAACTGTAGTGTAAAGATCAAGAAACATACAGCAGTCATATTGTACTGATAGTTAAAAGCTGGAAAAGAGGTCTACAGAGCATGAATGGAATGAAGTGTGGTATAGTTGCCACCATTTGTGATCTCCCACATCTGTGTCTATCATCAGAACAACGCAACGAAGGTCGAGGCCACCCAGTGACCTAATTACAGATCACATTAGGAAATACCACTGACCGCAGAATGCATATCAGCCTCCTTTGAACTTGCGGTCCCCAAACAAAGCAGCAGGTGGTGGCATTCTATTGATTCAGAAATTCCAGACACACTTCCTGTCTCTGTCTTTCTCAAGAGGCCACTCCCTGTTTGTCTGTGTGAACCAACGTCTCAAAACATGCAGATTGAGGTTTTCATCTCTCCTCAGAGTACATTGTTCCTATTGGCTACTGCTAGAGACAGAGCTGATGCAATTTCGATATCAGAAATAGAGTGAATTAATCCATTTGCACCACCATAACAAATCAATTGTTTAACAATTTACAGGACTCCAGCAGATCGCTTAAAACACTCACCTTCACCATACAAGGATCCTACTTCATAGTAAAAACTATTTTGGATGGTTGAGTATCAGACACAAAGATCATGCAAATCAAGTAATGAAACATCCATCACATATAGATTGTAGCGTTAGGTATAGCTGAGGTTCATACACCAATGTGTGGGAGCATAAATACTCTTCTCCACCACAACGGCCGGCCGCGGTGGCCGTGCTGTTCTAGGCGCTTCAGTCCAGAACCGCGCGACTGCTACGGTCACAGTTTCGAGTCCTGCCTCGGGGATGGATGTGTATGATGTGCTTAGGTTAATTAGGTTTAAGTAGTTCTAAGTTCTAGGGGACTGATGACCTCAGATGTTATGTCCCATAGTGCTCAGAGCCATTTGAGCCAACCACCACAACGTTTCCACTAAACATATCTGGTGAAAAAAAAATCCTACTGATCACACAAATCAGCGATTGCTATGTGCACGCCATCCACTGATTATGGGGCACCTCTATCTGCAGGGGATGGGATAGACACCCACACCCACGCAGGCCATGCCTGCTTGTATCAGGCATATGTGTGCTCGCAATACAACTATCAGAAGCAATAAATTGATCTGTCGGTAATTTAAAGTTGCGACTGGCATTTAAAAGTACTGTAGAGTTGCTAAGTTGACTGGTTTTCCCAGTTACATCAGGATGAAGAAGGAGGGAGGAAAGGTCTATCATGTGATAGGACACTAACAACAACAAATACCGCTGTCATGTATTGAGAAGCACTAAGGATGACACACTTAAATCATGGTCAATTCCGCAGCAATAATTCGTCATGCCTAGATGTCAGACATAGCTATCAATAGAGAATTTGACGTTACAATTGGGTCTCTCAAGAATTTATACATTGGCTCTCTCCATTACATTAGCAAGGAGGAAGGCCTACTGCATGATAGGATAGAGAAAACAGCAAATAGCATTGCAAGACAGAGTCCACTGAAACCGAGTGAGGTGGCACAGTGGGTAGTACAGTGGACTTGTATTCGGGAGGATGACAGTTCAAACCCACATCCAGCCATACTGATTTAGGTTTTCTGTGATTTCCCTAAATCGCTTCAGGCAAATGCTGGGATGGTTCCTTTGAAAGGGCATGGCTGACTTCCTTCCCTATCCTTCCCTAAGCACATGAGACTGATGACCTCGTTGTTGGGTCCCCTCCCCCAAATAAACAGAGTCCACTGAAATGTATTGAGAACCACTAAACACGATCACTTAAACCATGATCCAGTCTGTAACAGTAGCTGCCATTGCAGGACGTTGGAGATCGCTGAAACAGCCGCAAAGAAATCAACGCATACACACGTTCTCACGCTGCTAATGAATTTTTACCTGTTGTGAAAATCCTGTGACAGTATGGAACAGCCTACACGTCCTCTAAATATTTTGTCATAAGATAGAAACAAACCTGTTCTAATCAGATTAATATCTGTTATGTCCTGCATTGTAGGACTGGAATCTTGAGCTCAGTGCCAAGATCTACTTCTGTCACAGGACGCCTTCTCACTTTCGATCTCTGTTAAAATAGCCAAAGGCTTCGCCACATGTGAAGTCTCTTATGGTATCACCAGAGAGAAGCTGTAAATATCAGGTTTATACTATGTATCACTTTACAATTCGGTAATACATCTGGTCTTATTACGATGATTGCCTCTCCCTTCGTAGGTGACAGATTGAAATTTCATTAAAAGATATCGCTGCAACAAAAAACAAAGCCTGAGTACTGCTCAAAGTCAAGAATCAAATCTGTTGTACCCTAGCCATTGCTTCTACCTGCTAGGTGGCACGTCACTGAAATAAAACTGTTGTTGTTGTTGTTGTTGTTGTGGTCTTCAGTCCTGAGACTGGTTTGATGCAGCTCTCCATGCTACTCTATCCTGTGCAAGCTTCTTCATCTCCCAGTACCTACTGCAGCCTACATCCTTCTGAATCTGCTTAGTGTATCCATCTCTTAGTCTCCCTCTACGATTTTTACCCTCCACGCAGCCCTCCAATACTAAATTGGTGATCCCTTGATGCCTCAGAACATGTCCTACCAACCGATCCCTTCTTCTAGTCACATTGTGCCACAAATTTCTCTTCTCACCAATCCTATTCAGTACCTCCTCATTAGTTATGTGCTCTACCCATCTAATCTTCAGCATTCTTCTGTAGCACCACATTTCAAAAGCTTCTATTCTCTTCATGTCCAAACTATTTATTGTCCATGTTTCACTTCCATACATGGCTACACTCCATACAAATACTTTCAGAAACGACTTCCTCATATTTAAATCTATACTCGATGTTAACAAATTTTTCTTCTTCAGAAACGCTTTCCTTGCCATTGCCAGTCTACATTTTATATCCTCTCTACTTCCACCATCATCAGTTATTTTGCTCCCCAAATAGCAAAACTCAGTTACTACTTTAAGTGTCTCATTTCCTAATCTAATTCCCTCAGCATCACCCGACTTAATTCGACTATATTCCATTTTCCTCGTTTTGATTTTGTTGATGTTCATTTTATACCCTCTTTTCAAGACACTGTCCATTCCGTTCAACTGCTCTTCCAAGTCCTTTGCTGTCTCTGACAGAATTACAATGTCATCGGCGAACCACAAAGTTTTTATTTCTTCTCCATGGATTTTAATACCTACTCCGAACTTTTCTTTTGTTTCCTTTATTGCTTGCTCAATATACAGATTGAATAACATCGGGGATAGGCTACAACCCTGTCTCACTCCCTTCCCAACCACTGCTAAAACTGATAGGCTAATTAATTAAATTGATCATGAGAGTCACTTTGCATGGCGAGTAAATTTTTCCAGCAGTCGGATTATACTCACCAGTTTGCTCAAATGGGAAAATCTAGAGGCAAGATGATGTTTGTTCTTTCCGAGGAACACTATTGAGAACCGACATTTGAAGCTGACCGCAGAAGGATTACACCGCCGGTAACACACATTTCGAGTAAGGACAGTGCCATTAAAAACGCTATCACAAGGACTGTGTTACTATCACCCCGCATAGATAGCGACTTTGTTCGACAGGCACACACAAAAGTCACAGATAATGCTACGCTTTCCGATAGAAATTCTACCTGCAATATGTAACCAAGTCTTTTCATTCAACCACATACCTGCGTTGGATTCTATTGAGACGTCTTTTAATGATTACAGACACCAGTGAATCATATTAGTGGCACTATCATAATTCGAAACGAGTCATAGTAAAACTCCAGTGCCGTTTTTTAGGCAGTCTCTCTGCATCTTGTAACTGTTCTTCAATCTCTGCCCCACCCTCCGTGCAGCTTTGTCAATGTGATCGTTCCAATTTAAGTCAGGACAGAGCATACGTCAGAGAGCGCTATATCTAAGACCTTCTGCCACCTGTGCACAAACAGAGTTAGCTGAGTTAATACGACAGGACCACCTTTTTTGATCGCTCAGTGGAAGTGGGAACATGTTGTCATAGCGCCCCAGTTGTGTATGATGTGTAAGGACAACGCCAAATGAAGCTTCCTCCTGCACCATGAGGTAGAAGGAAAGATAGTAGAATCAGTTATGGAAACTGGAGGAAGGACAAGAATTTTGCAACTGCATTGCGATGCATATCCATACTAGATGCACGTATTGCAGTCTGAAGGAGATCTGCTCCCTCAGGGTGCAGTCACATCCGTCACCCAAACATTCAACGTATCATCGTTATTTTGAACCACCTAACAGAAAAAAGCTGCTATGAACTATAATGACTACGCTAACGTCACCTGGTAAAGAACTTAATAAGCTATAGCCATATCCCCCTCTTCCGATATATCGGGAAAAAAATACCATCTGTGTGCCGACATAGAGCTTAAGTGGTGATCCCATTAAACAAACATGTATTGGTCTGCTCGAGCAGGTGGCCAGTGATTGAAATTGCTTCCACAGACAAGTGTAAAGTTTTTTGACCTGTACTGCAGGAACACCATATCCCACAGACTATCACTCACAAGGGAGGGCCCCTACGCTGTTGTCTGATACATTGTTTTCTTTTCCTGCTGTAACACATCCAAGTAACACATCCAAGCAGAGTCAGTGTATGACTGCTGTTTTGTACACCACCATACATTACGTTTTTCGATACGACTTCGAAGTCCGTGTTAGGTGTTAAACCAACAATAACATGGCTTGATCCATTGGCTCTCACTGAAAACTGGACATCACACAGTGTAAATTATGCTGCTGTCGCTCCCACAGTATACAACATGAAAGAAAAGGAAAAGGATGGAAGTTCATTGATGAGGAAGGAAAATAAACATTTTCCCCAATTCTTGATGTAAGTAGAATTAACAAGATTATGTATTACTTGCAGTCATCCTTTGTGCACTATATGAAATGAAATTTCTTCTTGATATTTATTCTTTCCATAGCAGTAAACAAGAAAACCTATGGCACACAAATGACTATCACTTCATTGTTGAAAGGAAATTGCTCTCCTGTTCTGCGAGAGAAAGGAAATATAAGAACACAAAATGGGAAATAAATTGCCTTCTGAATTGTTAAGGGCCTGGAGTAATACACTACTGGCCATTAAAATTGCTACACCACGAAGATGACGTGCTACAGATGCGAAATTTAACCGACAGGAAGAAGATGCTGTGATATGCAAACGATTAGCTTTTCAGAGCATTCACACAAGGTTGGCGCCGGTGGCGACACCTACAACGTGCTGACAGGAGGAAAGTTTCCAACCGATTTCTCATACACAAACAGCAGTTGACCAGCGTTGCCTGGTGAAACGTTTTAGTGATGCCTCGTGTAAGGAGGAGGAATGCGTACCATCACGTTTCCGACTTTGATAAAGGTCGGATTGTAGCCTATCGCGATTGCGGTTTATCGTATCGCGACATTACTGCTGGCGGTGGTCGAGATCCAACGACTGTTAGCAGAATATGGAATCGGTGGGTTCAGGAGGGTAATATGGAACGCCGTGCTGGATTCCAACGGCCTCGTATCACTAGCAGTGGAGATGACAGGCATCTTATCCGCATGGCTGTAACGGATCGTGCAGCCACGTCTCGATCCCTGAGTCAACAGATGGGGACTTTTGCAAGACAACAACCATCTGCACGAACAGTTCGACGACGTTTGCAACAGCATGGACTATCAGCTCGGAGACCATGGCTGCGGATACCATTGACGCTGCAACACAGACAGGAGCGCCTGCGATGGTGTACTCAACGACGAATCTGGGTACACGAATGGCAAAACGTCATTTTTTCGGATGAATCCAGGTTCTGTTTACAGCATCATCATGGTCGCATCCGTGTTTGTCGTCATCGCTGTGAACGCACATTGGAAACGGTATTCGTCATCGCCATACTGGTGTATCACCCGGCGTGATGGTATGGGGTGGCATTGGTTACACGTCTCGGTCACCTCTTGTTCGCATTGACAGCACTTTGAACAGTGGACGTTACATTTCAGATGTGTTGCGACCCGTGCTTTACCCTTCATTCGATCCCTGCGAAAACCTACATTTCAGCAGGATAATGCACGATCGCATTTTACAGGTCCTGTAGGGGCCTTTCTGGACACAGAAAATGTTCGACTGTTGGCTTGGCCAGCACATTCTCCAGATCTCTCGTCAATTGAAAACGTCTGGTCAATGGTGGCCGAACAACTGGCTCGTCACAATACGACAGTCACTACTCTTGATGAACTGTGGTATCGTTTTGAAGCTGCATGGGCAGCTGTACCTGTACACGCCATCCAAGCTCTGTTTGACTCAATGCCCAGGCGTATCAAGGCCGTTATTACGGCCAGAGGTTGTTGTTCTGGGTACTGATTTCTCAGGATCCATGGATCCAAAATGCGTGAAAACGTAATCACATGTCAGTTTGTCCATCGAATACCCGTTTATCATCTGCATTTGGTCTTGGTGTAGCAGTTTTAATGGCCAGTAGTGTGTATTGATTTGTAGGTGGCCAAAGATAAATATTAAATTATGTTTCAAATGAGCGCCTAGCTCCCTACAAATTATTTCAAGTGCTTTCGGCGATATGTAATGCAGACCAAGTCCACTGACCTAGAATAAATCGTATCTTTGAAAGTATGCATTTTTTCACGAAATAAAATTAGTCAAGTTTTGCACTTTAGTTAATTGAATAACTTGGAATGATTCTTTCTGCTCCGACTGTGGTGATATGTTACACAAAAAAACAAATTTAAATACGCCGCATAATGGCGGCCAATTGTTGCCAGTTAAAGCTCACCGCTGCTCGCTTCGCAGAGACTCAAAAAATTCTAAATAAGTTCTTGCAATTATTAACTCAGGAAGAATTGTTTGCGTGGGCTCTTTAATTAATGAATTTCCTTGAGCATCAGCACGGCTTTAGAATGCATCGCTCCTGCGAAACGCAACTCGCTCTTTTTTCACATGCTATCTTGCGAACGATGGATGAAGGATATCAGACGGATGTCATATTCTTTGACTTCCGGAAAGCGTTTTACTCGGTGCCCCACTGCAGACTCCTAACTCAGGTAGGAGCATATGGGATTGGTTCCCAAATATATGAGTGGTTCGAAGACTTCCTAAGTAATAGAACCCAGTACGTTGTCCTTGATGGTGAGTGTTCATCGGAGGTGAGGGTATCATCCGGAGTGCCCCAGAGAAGTGTGGTAGGTCCGCTGTTGTTTTCTATCTGCATAAATGATCTTTTGGATAGAGTGGATAGCAATGTGCGGCTGTTTGCTGGTGATGCTGTGGTGTACGGGAAGGTGTCGTCGTTGAGTGACTGTAAGAGGATACAAAATGACTTGAACAGGATTTGTGATTGGTGTAAAGAATGGCAACTAACTCTAAATATAGATAAATGTAAATTAATGCAGAAGAATAGGAAAAAGAATCCCGTAATGTTTGAATACTCCATTAGTAGTGTAGCACTTGACACAGTCGCGTCGATTAAATATTTGGAGCTAACATTGCAGAGCGATATGAAGTGGGGCACGCATGTAATGGCAGTTGTGGGGAAGGCGGATAGTCGTCTTCGGTTCATTGGTAGAATTTTGGGAAGATGTGGTTCATCTGTAAAGGAGACCGCTTATCAAACACTAATACGACCTATTCTTGAGTAGTGCCCGAACGTTTGGGATCCCTATCAGGTCGGGTTGAGGGAGGACATAGAAGAAAGTCAGAGGCGGGGTGCTAGATTTGTTACTGGCAGGTTTGATCATCACGCGGGTGTTACGGAAATGCTTCAGGAACCTGGTTGGGAGTCTCTGGAGGCAAGGAGGCGTTCTTTTCGTGAATCGCTACTGAGGAAATTTAGAGAACCAGCATTTGAGGTTGACTGCAGTACAATTTTACTGCCGCCAACTTACATTTCGCGGAAAGACCACAAAGATAAGATAAGAGAGATTAGGGCTCGTACAGAAGCATATAGGCAGTCATTTTTCCCTCGTTCTGTTTGGGAGTGGAACAGGGAGAGAAGATGCTAGTTGTGGTACGAGATACCCTCCGCCACACACCGTATGGTGGATTGCGGAGTATGTATCTAGATGTAGATGTAACACAATGCACTCACTTTTTGTAAATATATTTCCACTAAGCACAGAATACACACTTGAATTATTCGCTACGTACGAGAACAAATAGAACAACAGCTACCGCTTTACAATAGCAAGCGTACCTTACATACAGCAGAAGAAATGACCTCACTCGAAATGAGTTTAAATATCTTTTTTCTCTTATACACTACTGGCCATTAAAATTGCTACACCAAGACCAAATGCAGATGATAAACGGGTATTCATTGGACAAATATATTATACTAGAACTGACATGATTAAATTTTCACGCAATTTGGGTGCATAGATACTGATGAATCAGTACCCAGAACAACCACCTCTGGCCGTAATAACGGCCTTGATACGACTGGATATTGAGTCAAACAGAGCTTGGATGGCGTGTACAGGTACAGCTGCCCATGAAACTTCAACACGATACCACAGCTCATCAAGAGTAGTGACGGCGTATTGTATCGAGCCAGTTGCTCGGCCAGCATTGACCAGACGTTATCAGTTGGTGAGAGATCTGGAGAATGTGCTGGCCAGGGCAGCAGTCGAACATTTTCTGTATCCAGAAAGGCCCGTACAGGACCTGCAACATACGGCCGTGCATTATCCTGCTGAAATGTAGGGCTTCGCAGGGATCGAATGAAGGGTAAAGCACGGGTCGTAACACATCTGAAATGTAACGTCCACTGTTCAAAGTGCCGTCAGTGTGAACAAGAGGTGACCGAGACGTGTAACCAATGACACCCCATACCATCACACCAGGTGATACGCCAGTATGGCGATGACGAATACCGTTTCCAATGTGCGTTCACAGCGATGTCGACAAACACGGATGCGACCATGATGATGCTGTAAACAGAACCTGGATTCATCCGAAAAAATGACGTTTTGCCATTCGTGCACCAAGGTTCGTCGTTGAGTCCACCATCGCAGGCGCTCCTGTCTGTGTTGCAGCGTCAAGGGTATCCGCAGCCATGGTCTCCGAGCTGATAGTCCATGCTGCTGCAAACGTCATCGAACTGTTCGTGCAGATGGTTGTTGTCTTGCAAAAGTCCCCATCTGTTGACTCAGGGATCGAGACGTGGCTGCACGATCCGTTACAGCCATGCGGATAAGATGCCTGTCATCTCCACTGCTAGTGATACGAGGCAGTTGGAATCCAGCACGGCGTTCCGTATTACCCTCCTGAACCCACCGATTCCTTATTCTGCTAACAGTCATTGGATCTCGACCACCGCCAGCAGTAATGTCGCGATACGATAAACCGCAATCGCGATAGGCTACAATCCGACCTTTATCAAAGTCGGAAACGTGATGGTACGCATTCCTCCTCCTTACACGAGGCATTAGAACAACGTTTCACCAGGCAACGCCGGTCAACCGCTGTTTGTGTATGAGAAATCGGTTGGAATCTTCCCTCATGTCATCAGGTTGTAGGTGTCGCCACCGGCGCCAACCTTGTGTGAATGCTCTGAAAAGCTAATCATTTGCATATCACAGCATCTTCTTCCGGTCGGTTAAATTTCGCGTCTGTATCACGTCATCTTCGTGATGTAGCAATTTTAATGGCCAGTAGTGTATATAATGACAAAGATAATAACGTTACTTTCGAGAAGGTTATGCACTACGATCTCATCTAATATAAGTAATGTCTTTTACTACATTGCAATAGATATAGTCTTTCTTTGAATCCAACTTATTACATTTTCATAATTAATTTGTCGTTTATGTCCATATAATATTATTCAGTGTCCTTTTATTATTTACTTCAAATATATCGGCTTGAATATTTCGAAAGGGACACTTTAAACAAGACCATAATGAGAAACGTAGGACAATCTGTGCTGAGTTGCTTGCGAGTTACGAGGCTCGACGGGATAAATTTTATAGAACATCGTCACAGGCGATGAAACGTGGGTTCATCACTTCGAAACAGAAACAAAACCTCGCCAAAGCGGCAACCTCAACCGGTAAAGTCATGGCGATGGTCTTCTGGGACCTTGAAGGCGTTATTTTATTTGATGTCCTCCCTTTTGGTGTAACGATCAAGTGTACTGTGCTACCCTCAGGTAATTGAAGAAACGTCTTCAGCGTGTTCGTCGTCATAGAAATGCAAATGGACGTCTCCTTCTCCATGACAACGCAATACCTCTCACAACTCGGCGCATCCGAGAGGAGCTCACAAAACTTCCTTGAACTGTTCTTCCTCGTCCACCCTGCAGCCCGGCTCTCGCACCTCCCGATTTCCATCTGTCTGGCGTAGAGAAAAGACGCATACGGCGGGAAGCAGTAAGTGAATGAAGGGTAGCAGCAAGGCGTTGCCTCCGACGTCGGCTAGTAGAATTGCACCATCCGGTCATATACGCCCTTCCAGTAAGGTGGCGTAAGCCGTCGCATTGAACGGAGATTGGATTGAAGAATAGGATTTTGTAGCCAAAAAAATTGGGAGTAATCTGCTGTACTGAAATTCTGAATAAAACCTATTTGCTTTCAGAGAAAAGATGTGTTGCAATACGCTGTGAATGCCCCTCATACGATACTGCTGCCTGAATGATTTCTTAAACGTTAAATTTAAAACTTCAGTTGTGGTTTTGGTGTCTTCTATTGTCACCGCAGACTGTACGACCAGTGACTAGATAGAAGCCTTCGAAGCGCTTTGTGATTTTGCCGATAATCGATGTTGGCCGTTGTAAAAGGAAAAAACTGTTTTATCGGTGATCCGCGTTTTGATTTCGATGCGTACAGCGGGCAAGGTAACTAACAGCCAAACTTGAGGCATTGTTTCTGATTCTGAACAGATCTTCGGGACTATAATCTTAAAGTTACGATGTGTAGATCGTCGATCAGCGTGAGTGATGAGCGTGTACAGTATCCACTATCGGATTTTTTTTTATTATGGTCACTAGAGTTTAGGCTTTAATTGCAAACGAACCAATAGGCGTATCATAAACGAGTTACATCAATATTTTCTTGTTTTATTCTGCGTTAGGCTATATGGAGCAATTTGATTTTAATGTTCAATATATATTTTTTTATTTTAGGTTGTAGTTAGGATTGTTGGGTTTTGGGCGTTTTCGCTAGAAACTGTTCACTTTAAAGGTGTATAGTTTGAAATGTATTTAAAAAACTAAAACCGAACTCTGCCCGAACAGGCCCCGAAGGCCCAACGGTACCGACCGACCGCCGTGTGGTCATCAGACCCCAGGCTTCAAAAGATGGTTCAAATGGCTCTAAGCACTATGGGACTTAACATCTGAGGTCATCAGTCCCCTAGACTTAGAACTACTTAAACCTTACTAACCTAAGGATATCACACACATCCATGCCCGAGGCAGGATTCGAACCTGCGACCGCAGCAGCAGCGCGGTTCCGGACTGAAGCGTCTAGAACCGCTCTGTCACAAGGCCCCCTCCCCCACCCCCCACCCCCCACCCCCCAGGCGTCACTGGATGCGGATACGGAGGGGCATGTGGTCAGCACATCGCAATCTCGGCCGTTGTCAGTTTTGGTGCCCGGAGTCGACCCTCATCCAAGTGGCTCCTCAATGGACCTCACAAGGGGTGAGTGCTACCCGCTTACCAACAGCGCTCGGCAGACCGGACACTCACGCATCCAAGTCCTAACCAAGCTCGACAGTGCTTAACTTCGGTGACCTGACGGAAACCGGTGTTACCATTCTTTTTTTCCTCCACGACTACAGAAGGTGAACAGACATGTCAATGACAGGACGGGCAATTCATAATGTTGTGAAAAACAAAAGTAAGGCACGAGGGAGATTTGAACATGGGTCTTAAAAACAGACATGTCAATGACAGGACGGGCAGTTCATAATTTTGTGAAAAACAGAAGTGAAACACGAGGGAGATTTGAACGTGGGTCTTTTTTATTCATTTTTTTAAAATTTTTTAAATTTTTGATGTAAAATGGATCAGGCCGTAGGGTGGCGGAGGCAGGATGGGTAGGGGTCGCACCCAAGGAATGGGAATCCCTCCCATTCCTGGGGATGTGGTACAAGGGGTTTTATTGTTTTTTGTTATTTTATTCAGTTAATTAATTTGTTTTTTAAGCAGTAAGTAACTGAAACTAATAAGTACACTCGTTGCGCCGAAACAGGGACGCACATAACTGAAAACATACTTACAGTTGCAGCAAAGGGCAAAAAGAAAAAGAGGAGGGTGTGATGCTAAGGTAGCCATTAAATACACTCCTGGAAATGGAAAAAGAACACATTGACACCGGTGTGTCAGACCCACCATACTTGCTCCGGACACTGCGAGAGGGCTGTACAAGCAATGATCACACGCACGGCACAGCGGACACACCAGGAACCGCGGTGTTGGCCGTCGAATGGCGCTAGCTGCGCAGCATTTGTGCACCGCCGCCGTCAGTGTCAGCCAGTTTGCCGTGGCATACGGAGCTCCATCGCAGTCTTTAACACTGGTAGCATGCCGCGACAGCGTAGACGTGAACCGTATGTGCAGCTGACGGAGTTTGAGCGAGGGCGTATAGTGGGCATGCGGGAGGCCGGGTGGACGTACCGCCGAATTGCTCAACACGTGGGGCGTGAGGTCTCCACAGTACATCGATGTTGACGCCAGTGGTCGGCGGAAGGTGCACGTGCCCGTCGACCTGGGACCGGACCGCAGCGACGCACGGATGCACGCCAAGACCGTAGGATCCCACGCAGTGCCGTAGGGGACCGCACCGCCACTTCCAGCAAATTAGGGACACTGTTGCTCCTGGGGTATCGGCGAGGACCATTCGCAACCGTCTCCATGAAGCTGGGCTACGGTCCCGCACACCGTTAGGCCGTCTTCAGCTCACGCCCCAACATCGTGCAGCCCACCTCCAGTGGTGTCGCGACAGGCGTGAATGGAGGGACGAATGGAGACGTGTCGTCTTCAGCGATGAGAGTCGCTTCTGCCTTGGTGCCAATGATGGTCGTATGCGTGTTTGGCGCCGTGCAGGTGAGTGCCACAATCAGGACTGCATACGACCGAGGCACACAGGGCCAACACCCGGCATCATGGTGTGGGGAGCGATCTCCTACACTTGCCGTACACCACTGGTGATCGTCGAGGGGTCACTGAATAGTGCACGGTACATCCAAACCGTCATCGAACCCATCGTTTTACAATTCCTAGACCGGCAAGGGAACTTGCTGTTCCAACAGGACAATGCACGTCCGCATGTATCCCGTGCCACCCAACGTGCTCTAGAAGGTGTAAGTCAACTACACTGGCCAGCAAGATCTCCGGATCTGTCCCCCATTGAGCATGTTTGGGACTGGATGAAGCGTCGTCTCACGCGGTCTGCACGTCCAGCACGAACGCTGGTCCAACTGAGGCGCCAGGTGGAAATGGCATGGCAAGCCGTTCCACAGGACTACATCCAGCATCTCTACGATCGTCTCCATGGGAGAATAGCAGCCTGCATTGCTGCGAAAGGTGGATATACACTGTACTAGTGCCGACATTGTGCATGCTCTGTTGCCTGTGTCTATGTGCCTGTGGTTCTGTCAGTGTGATCATGTGATGTATCTGACCCCAGGAATGTGTCAATAAAGTTTCCCCTTCCTGGGACAATGAATTCACGGTGTTCTTATTTCAATTTCCAGGAGTGTAATATCTAAGGGTGGAATCCGTACCGTCATTAACCGGTACCACATTGTAAGTAGGCTGTTTATGTTTTCTCTATGTAAGTAGGCTGTTTAGGTTTTTTTATTGGTAACGCCACCTCTGTATGAAAATCACTGGCTGTGCTGTGGGCAGTCTGTGTCTGCTCTGCATTGTTGTAATACTCGCCATTGTAGTGTTAGGCAGCTGTCTGTGAACAGCGCGTAGCGTTGCGCAGTTGGAGGTGAGCCGCCAGCAGTGGTGGATGTGGAGAGAGAGATGGCGGAGTTTTGAAATTTGTCATGAACTGCTATATTTATATATGATGATATCAAGGTAAATACATTGTTTGTTCTCTATTAATATCTTTCATTTGCTAACTATCCCTATCAGTAGTTAGTGCCTTCCATAGTTTGAATCTTTTATTTAGCTGGCAGTAGTGGCGCTCGCTGTATTGCAGTAGCTTGAGCAGCGAAGATTTTTGTGAGGTAAGTGATTTGTGAAAGGTATAGTTTAATGTTAGTCAGGGCCATTCTTTTGTAGGGAATTTTGAAAGTCAGATTGCGTTGCGCTAACAAAATATTGTGTGTCAGTTTAAGCACAGTCTTGTATAATTGTTCAAAGGGGACGTTTCATATGTCGACCCTTAGCCGAGGATACCTCACTGGAATCTTCTGATTTTTTGTTGTAGTTTGTGTAATTAGTATAGATTTTGTTTATTGCTAGCGCGTAATTGTAGAGAAAATCTCCTTTGTAGTTGCAGTCTTTCATTGTTGTACAGTAAAACAGTTGTGGCATGCATGTAGATTTGCACCAAGTATTTCGCAGCTGCAATTAACTAGATATTATTTTCAGTGTTATGTTAATGTGTTCTCTTATTTTTGCTCTTCAAATTGTGCTTTTCTGTGTTGTCGTGTGAAATATTGTGACAATAATGGCGTGTGAAAAACGTAATACTAGGCTCCAAAGTAAACTGAGAAATGACAGTGAAAATGAAAGCAGTGTGTTAGCGCCACCGAGTAATGAATTAACTGATGTTCAAAGTAGTAATTTGGTAATTGTGCATAGGGAAATGGAGTGGGCTGCAAACAATGGTGTAGACAGTGAAACAGGTAGTGAAGAGGGAAGCATTATCGATCGATCGGTCGGCAACAGCTCGCCTCAGGAATCCGAAATGACAGGACACAATTTTGCAAATACTGTAGATTCAGGTTTTGCGTCCTCACCGTTTTCCCAAATGAGTCAAGACACATTTTCCGCTTGTCAAAATGTGAATGTTGCCGGTGCAACTTCACAGCCGAAAAGCACTGAGGAACATGTTTCAGACACCAGTGCATTGTTATTACAGTTAATGCAACAAATGGGACAAAAACTACAAAAGTTAGACACAACACTTGAACAAAATCAGAGACAAATGGGACAAAATCTTAAAAAGTTAGACACAGTGGAACAAAATCTCAAAAAGTTAGACACAATGGAACAAAATCTTCAAAAGTTAGACACTACACTTGAACAAACACGTGAAGATTTAACCACTGAGTTACATAACATCGAATCGAAATGTCAAAAGGTCTGTAATGACGTAAAAACACAAATTTGTGAGCATTTTCAACCTATTTTTTCGCGGCATGAAAATGTATTACAGAATCACGAAGCAGCCATAAAAGAACTGCAAACCATTGTTCATGAAAATCACGACACCTTGCAAGCTAAAATTGACTCAGTTGCATCTACCGATTCGGTTACGCAACTTGCAAAAACTCAGGAAAACTTAAAGGACACAGTAGATACTCTGAAACTTGGTTCAGAAAAACATACAGAGGAAATAATTTCACTATCGGATAAAGTAGCTGAACTTTCAGATCAGTTCACTAACTTATCTACAAAGGTAGATGATGATCTGAATAACACAACACCTGTAGCCTTCACTGACACAGAAGAGTGTGAACAAATTAGAAAATTCAAACAGAATCAAAATCAAATCAATACACAGTACAAAAGAGAAATCCGGGAAGTACAAGATCAGCTGACACAGGTAATTCAAGAATTACGTATTTCAGAGGATACTCGCGCCCCAATACGGGAAGAGGGACACAGAAATACGGAACAGCCACAAAATAATAACACAGGGCATTTCGGAAGTTATGAAAGAAATTGGCAATGTGCACCGAATTTTGATATGGAACGGCCGACACGACCTAACAATGACCGATATGCGACTCGCCGACATGATGATTTTGACTATAAGCTGTTCATTACTACACGTAAATTCAAAACATTTAAGAATTCTGGCAACGACATTCATCCACAAGCATGGCTCCATCAATTCTCTCATTGTTTTCCTCCCAACTGGTCGTTAGAACACAGATTAGAATTTATGTGTGGCTACTTGGAGAATGAACCAGCTGTAAGAATGCGGTCGGTCATTCACGATTGCCACAGTGAAGGAGAGTTTTACCATGCCTTCCTCTCAGCATATTGGTCTCAGGCCACACAAGACCGAGTAAAACAAAGCATCATAATGATGAAACGTTTCGAACAATCTGAATTTTCCAGTCTTATGAAATATTTTGAAGATATGTTGCAACAAGACGCACATTTAGCGCTACAGTACACGTATTTGAGTGATTAATTTTGTACTTAAAACATTTATTTTTAAAGATTTTTGAATTACAAAGAAAGTTTTCCGTGATACATTTCATTCCATTGCTGTAATCTGTAACACCTGGGGGTATAATTACATTAATCCTCAGGGGGGTATACGCCTACTTTGTGTACCATGTGTTTGGCAAGCACAAGGAACCCTAGCTAATATGGTATTTGCTTATACAACTTTACACATCGGTACCATATTTCTCTAACACACAAATTACACAGCTGTCTGATTATTTACCTGAGAGAGACAAGCATTTATTTTACTACATCAGTGACAGACGTTTACGTAATTACACCGTTGGATAACTTCACACTTACGAAATTGTATTTTGTCTGTACTTTGTGAAATGCTCATACTTTTCCGGAACCATTGTGATACTATGAGAGCTTTGAATGATGCATTTGGTATGAGTTCATGATTTTTAAAGTACGTTTGAGGCAGCTGACACTTTTGACATGAGCAGAGAATTTTTTTAGGCTTAGAAATTATTGGAGGAAGCTACGACGATTTTGAGATTTGACTGAGGTGTTATGATGTTATTTTTACGACGACGATGTGTTATGCTGCTGAGGTATGTTTATGATTAATAGGCTGAGGCTATGTGAGTTATTTGATTATGCTTCATATTTATAATGACGAAATATTGATGAGTGTCGATGGATACGTATATGTGTAATAAGGTAAGGAGTAATGAATAGCGGGTAGGGACTCTTGACTTATGAAACAGGATGTTGGAAACCAAGAATCGTACTTTAGAATTATGAAATGTGTGTACATGTGTGAATGTATTACAATGCCGACGAAAAATTTTTTGGACACTGTTATATTTATAGGGTTTTGTTTCTATAGATTTGGAACGCTAATTCTTGACCTGTGAAATATTCTTATGTGAGACTGTCACTGTAGCGGAAACTGCTGTCGTAAATATTTCCGTAAGAAAGTTAAGTGACCACCTGCACGTAATGCGTCGCGGGCACCCACCTGGGCGACAGCCGCCCGAAAAAAAAAAAAAAAAAAAAAAAAAGCCATTAGCCTTTCAGCGGCACAGGTAGAAAAAAAAAGGGAGGCCATTATCTTGGCTATTGACGTTCCTTTGTAGAAAGCATTGCAAATATTACACGCTCATTACCTGAAAACATATGGTTACTCGTACTTTGTGCTAATTACTGAAATGCTTATGAATTGATGGGAAATATTCGTACATCTGCACACCTGATTATGACAAGTGTCTTTCTACGAGAGTTGAGAGCTATTGAGTTACGAAATGCCACATGACTATTGATTGATGTTTTTATGCTTTGGTTTGCGTAATTGCTTATTTCATTTGATATCTAGTTTCCAGCTGTGTTGCAGCATTAGTTTTATAAAATAAACTTCGATGTATTTGCTAATGTGAACACTTTCTGTCAACAGATCTATTAAATAATAATTTTGTGATCCACATTCTTCAAAAAAGGAGCACTTGGAAAGGAAAGAACAATAAGAAGGAACTAGTAACAGTAACACGTAATTTTCTTTTCAAGTACATGGTAATATTTCTTTTTTACAATCAGTTGTTGTGGTGCACCATTTTAATTACTTAGACATTAAGATGTGATTATACATTTCCCTTATCTGCATTGTTATCTTTACTGTAATATTTTTTCTGCTTGAGCTATGTCATGTTTAGGTATAAGTTATTGCTGTTTGCCAGGCGTAGTGTTACTGAATTTGACTTTGTGTTACTCTGCTAAGCCAATTTTACTACTCATTTATTTTTTCATGTTGCTGCACATTGGCTCATATTAGTTGTAATTTTGCATTTTTTCTGTTAATTTAGATTTACTGTAGCTTGCTTTGCGATTTTCCATTTTTTTATTGCTGTTTATATTAATTGTTTTATGTGCTGCTGCATTGCCTCGTCCCTTAGTTTAGCATCTGAGCTCAGTAGATTTAAGTTAGCTTAAGAGGGGGTAGACTATATAAGAAACTAACTATGATGAATTTATAAGAAATGCATTGAGAAGCTATCAGAAAATGGTCTGGCAAAAAAAAAAAAAAAAAAAAAAAAAAAAAGAGGGATACTGTACAGTGGAGAAAAACTATTTTTGACAGAGGATGTGAACAGAATACAGAAAGCAGGCTTAGATAGGACTTTTTGGGAATAATGATGAAAGAAGGGAGATCTCCATGCAAAATACTGCAGTAAAACAATCCCTGTCCTTTCCTTTGGTGTCATCCCTCCATATGTTTGTGTACCCTTGTGTATTTGTGTTTTTCCTGTCTTTATGTGTTTATCTGATAAGAATTGTAGAATTTTTCTAGTACTATGCTACATTCACTATGATGAGGAATACTGTTATCCTCAAATATAATTGGCATTAATAATATGTTATTTACCTTATAAATATGCTTACACATTATTTACTCTGTTTTGTTTTAATGCTCATGTGTGAAGTTGATGTTTCGAAAGTGATTCTGATCTTTTATTTTTGTACTCATGTCGTAATTCCTGTAACACTGATGTATATGTTTATTTCTATTCTTTTGTAACGCCTGTTTTACTACAAATGTTGTCTGTATTGTTATGTTCTTTAATGATGTATTTTGTGCCTTTGGAATTGTATTCTTATGTTATAAAATTGTAATTGTCACCAGTTCATGATATTATTAACTTGTTAGTTACATTTCACGGCACACGTTTCTGTTGGTCATAGTATATGGACAATAAGTGAGAAGTAGGGACTGTTAGTGTTTGCACGTGTGTTAATAATTCAGCAAGGGACTGGATAACAGCATTGCTGGTTCTAAGGACAATTCCAAAAACTTTGTGAGTGCACAAGTGGTGGGTTATGGACTTGATATATTATCCGCAAGACTCTTCAATGGTGATTGTGCACCTGCACAGTCACAACAGATGGCTGCTGGCTGTCTCTACAAGGACTACAGTGGGTCTACATCTTTGATGATCCACTAGTACCATTATTTCTACAAGGACTGCAGAGGGTCTGCACCTCTGGTGGCCCACCAATACCATACTCTCTACCAGGACTACAGTGGGTCTGCTCTGTGATGACCTAACTACCAATATTCTTCAAAACGTCGACTGACTCTGCTGTGGGTTTACTCTGTTGTGGCCCATTACCTGTCTGCATGTCAAGAGTCAGCACTGTCTTTCCATTGGAAGGACAACACTACTTCTTCAAGACAGCATGGAAATCCACTACTTCTGTGTGCATTTTCTTTTACTGCTCAGACTTTGAGAAAAACACTGCAATTTCACTGTGATGAATCAGGACTGTCTTTATAGACTGTGAGAAAATTTTAGCTTTTGACCAACATTGTATCAATAAGTGTGTGCATTTGATTTCTTTGTTATTGTAATTATGAAAAATTTTATCAAATCATTATTGGCCACTGCCCAAAAATATTTTGTAAAATTTTTTGTGGGGAGCATGGGGGCTATGTAAGTAGGCTGTTTATGTTTTCTCTATGTAAGTAGGCTGTTTAGGTTTTTTTATTGGTAACGCCACCTCTGTATGAAAATCACTGGCTGTGCTGTGGGCAGTCTGTGTCTGCTCTGCATTGTTGTAATACTCGCCATTGTAGTGTTAGGCAGCTGTCTGTGAACAGCGCGTAGCGTTGCGCAGTTGGAGGTGAGCCGCCAGCAGTGGTGGATGTGGAGAGAGAGATGGCGGAGTTTTGAAATTTGTCATGAACTGCTATATTTATATATGATGATATCAAGGTAAATACATTGTTTGTTCTCTATTAATATCTTTCATTTGCTAACTATCCCTATCAGTAGTTAGTGCCTTCCATAGTTTGAATCTTTTATTTAGCTGGCAGTAGTGGCACTCGCTGTATTGCAGTAGCTTGAGCAGCGAAGATTTTTGTGAGGTAAGTGATTTGTGAAAGGTATAGTTTAATGTTAGTCAGGGCCATTCTTTTGTAGGGAATTTTGAAAGTCAGATTGCGTTGCGCTAACAAAATATTGTGTGTCAGTTTAAGCACAGTCTTGTATAATTGTTCAAAGGGGACGTTTCAACATCTTGCACTGGATGGGAAGCAAAAACTGCGAAGAACCTTTCGCACTGGGAACAAAAAGAGGAGCGGCAAGGCCGTTGGTTTGAAATATTATTTGTCTAAAGTTAATGAAACTGTAATAGGTTGTAACCAAATATATTGGTAGAGGAAATCTCAAGTTACAAGATTTTTCACTCACCCAAGAACAAGTTCCTACGATTTTTCTAAAGTAATTTTTTCTAAAATGTTTTTTTATTCCAGTCTCTGATCACAAATGAATTCTTTAGACGATGACCGGTTTCAGTCTGTAATGACCATCTTCAGATCTTTTATACACCATGTCCTAAAGTGATACGGCCATAATGGCATCGTCAAAACATATAAATATAATCAGCATAGCACCGTCACATAGATTTAAAATATGGTGTAGAATAGGCCACATCGTCCACATAGTGATTTTTTTCAACTCGGGATGAACATATAACAGAAAGCTCAGGTTCGTTTAGAAGGTGTGTGTCGTAAGGCCAAAGATTGGTTGTGTGCTTATTGCACCATGCGATTAGTAGTGGGCGCGGGAGCGGAATCAGATGTTATGTTGCCACGATCAAGTAAATGATTTGCGGCACCGGAGGATTGCAGCGCTGTTTTTACTTTCAGTCCTTGATTTCGGTTTGTCGTACAGAAAATCCATTTCCCATCACCTTTCCTTCTGATGACTTTGGACCTCCAATAGCACGTTTATTAATCGTTTGGTTTCATTTAGACGTGTTATACTGTGCACTTGTTACAAGAGCTATTTACATTACTCACACAGTTTTTCAAGTAATCGCAGCTACCAATATTCATCTGAAAAATCACAAAGTTTCTTTGAAATGGGACTGCTGTCTTTCATGTTGATTATGACTGGCTCGATATGAGGGACATTTTCAGACACATAATCTTTCTGCTTATAGATGTTTACAATTTTAATGCCATGTTTAATACACTTTCTACAGAGTTCTGCAGTTTCAGCACGTAGCGTATCTCGGCTTAAAGCTTTAAGTGCTTCCATATCTCTACCGTATCCTAAGCTGTTAGCCGTATTCGTTTTTGATACTCTACTCTTTACAAACGCCCCTATGAGCTCGATTAAATTAAGCTCGTAGTCAGCCACTGGCAACCAAACAAATTTTACATCTAGTCGAAGTTGTCAGTTACTTTTCCTATCTTTTTCACTGGTATCTGAAAATAAGGCCTGGCTAGGAATATGATCTCTACCTGTGTCAATTTGCTAAAACTGTCAACTCCAGGTTGCAGCGAAATATTCTTTGATGCCATCCAAGATATGATTTCACCTTCCAGTCATGATATACTCTGGTTTTTAGTTGAACGATCAACCATCGTATGATATGACACTTGATCTGTAACAACGGCTCACCTCTAAGACAATAAACTCAGGACTTCCTTGAACCATTCTTCATAATAAGCCGAGCTCACTTCGTTCCTTTGTTCCCAATAAAACAAAGTTCTGCGACATCAAAAAATTGTTCATTATCGATGTGCAAAATTATTAAGTGTTTCCCAGACCCAGACGGTGTCTTGAACACTCTTCGCCAACCATACGTTTGCTGAATGTATCCTCGGTGTTGTTTTTGTTGTCAAACCTATTTTACAAGCGTCCGACCACATTTTCTTGCCATCCATACTTCACTGCGTGAGTCTGAGCGCACCAGGTCTCGACTACAAAGAAGATTTTGTAGCCATGTGTTCGTAGCTCCCTCATTGTTCTGACGTACTATATGTGTGGATACAGCAGCTGTCACAGGCTCCATTAGCACTGGTTTCCAGTAAACTTTTTTTCAAACAATATCCCAAACTTTTAACTACTTTTAGAGGGAACACTGAAATATTGGGATAATCTGCCACATTTTCTATCAGTTTAAGTTGGAAGTTTTTAATTGTGGGGAATATCTTATTCATTTAAAAACTGTGAATAGTTCTTCGTATTGTGCATCAAGTAAAATTATCGAGTTTAATTTTCGGACGCCCTAGACTAACACTCTGTTGTTTTCCTTGAGTTGCGTGACATATTTTATCATTCACCTTTGAAGCAGCTCCTACTCTTTAGACTGACAACGATATTCCGAGACAGTGTGACACCTGGTACACAGGGAGCATGCTGTCCACTACTTTTTCACCCTCACATCCAAAGAAAGAAGTAGAACTTAAAACTATGTAGCTACCACGGTGGAGACGATCAGTGAAATGAAATATCGTGTGGCTAAGGCCCCCCGTCGGGTAGACCGTTCGCCTGGTGCAGGTCTCTCGATTTGATGCCACTTCGGCGACCTGCGCATCGATGGGGATGAAATGATGATGATTAGGACAACATAACACCCAGTCCTTGAGCGGAGAAAATCTCCGACCCAGCCGGGAATCGAACCCGGGACCTTAAGATTGACATTCCATCACGCTGCCCACTCAGCTACCGGGTCCGGACGAGACGATCAGTAACAATAGCAAACAGGCCTTCGTTCCCAAATCGCCCGGAGTTAGATGACAGTACGGCAACACTGCACTCAATATCACAGCCGCGTGTACCGCTACTCGCGCGTTCCAATACGCACACAACCGTTCTTCAATGTTAGTCTTTATAAAACTCTCGTCTCACTGTACGGTCACAGTGGTTGCAACTCCTTACAACAACGAAAGATAACTTCAGAATAAACCCACGCTTTCTGTTATATGTTTATCCTAGGTTGAGAAAAAGTTGCTTTACAAAAATTATAAGAATTTTTTTTTTGTTGACAGAAAAATTCTGCAACTTGAGATTTCCACTACAAATTTACATGCCTATAACCTATTAAAATTTCCAAGTACCGGAATGAAATTCTCACTCTGCGCGCTGATATGAAACTTCGTGGCAGATTAAAACTGTGTTCCGGACCGAGACTCGAACTCGGGACCGTTGTTCGAGTCTCGGTCAGGCACACAGTTTTAATCTGCCAGGAAATTTCATTGGACAAATACATTTCAAGCTATATAGTTTTAAAGTTAACAATTCCTAGCGAAAATGGCGAAAACCGGACAATCCTATCTGCAATCTAAAATAAAAAATACATATTGAAATATGAAACAAAATTGCTCTATATAGCGTAATGCAGAATAATACAATATAGGATGTGCTGATCACCGCACAATTGTGGTGATCGTATGGTATCCATTGTGAGCAACAGGGAGCGTTTGACGCGTCCCACGGATTTTCAATCAAATTATAAATATATTAATGTACTTATTCTTTGTGTACTGTGGTACTTTTAAATACTACAAGTCGTGATCGACTGGGAAACGAAGATTCAAAACTGCGACTGTTAGTGCCTAACAAATGTTAACTGTATGAAGCGTATCTTATCTATGTAGCTATAGGTACATTAAGCTGTAGGCACGTTATGCGAGAGGATTCTACAAACAGCGCGATCCTTCTGCTTCCACGAACGGAGCAAGAATGTTAGCGTGACAGTGATAATTACGGGACTGCACGGTCGGTAACTGTGGACCGACAACGTAGACGACGACGAAACGCCTACAGCTCAAAGTTAAGCGAAATTGACTTTATACAGGTCATAAAAGCTCAAACTTAGTGAACTATTACTGGAAAGAATTTCGTAATAACGTTATCATTTGTGTTAATGCTGTGTTAGTTTGTCACTGCCACCATCTTTCACGTAACTGAAATTCCACTCAGTTTTGATAGAAATTTTCAGTTATTTTCAGAACTAAAAAAATGTTACAAATGGCTCTAAGCATCACGGGACTTAATATCTGAGATCATCAGCCCCCTAGACTTAGAACTACTTAAACCTAACTAACCTAAGGACATCACACACATCCATGCCTGAGGCAGGATTCGAACCTGCGACCGTAGCAGCAGCGCCGTACCGGACTGAAGAGCTTAAAACCGCTCACCACAGCGGCCGGCTCAGAACTAAAATTAATATTAATTTCGCTCTTTAAATAACTTCCTACTGCAGATATAGTTTTGCAGGCTCATTATCTTTCTACACTGTGCTCATTATTGCAAATGAGTACTACTATTAACGGCGATACAACATTCTCGGTATTTATTTTTCATTCGCATTTATTGCATACGGATGTATCTGTTGATGATCGCCGTTTGTTCAGAAAATACGCGAGTTTTGCTGTGTCTGACATTAAGTTACAATCAGCACCCAGTCACAGATAGCCAGTGTGTTCCCTTGGTGAAGAACTTAGGTAGTGGCAAAGTTTTGATTTTAGTAGATGTATTTTGATTTGCGTTTATTCAAGTATCGATACACGTTATGCTATGGATTCTGAGCCAGAGTAAGGCCTTGCTTACGTGTGGGGACCAGCGGTTCCCGCACCACCGTCCATCATCTGCATCTGCCTTCAAATAAATAAATAAATAAAATAAAAATAATCACTTCATCCCAACCACAATTCTTACTAGTTTAAATTCAGTCAGTGTTTACCTTGAATAGTAGCTCTGTCACTGCCAGAATTTATAGACAACTATAATTTCTTTTTGATTATGTCCAAAAAATATTACTAATAATATTAATGACATTTTAACTAAGTCATGCCTTGGTATTACTGAAGATGTTTTGGTAAAATGTGATATTTTCCACTTCGTGAGGACTGATTGCATTCTGACACTTACGGCAGGCGCCCAGCATAGCACCGACAGTTTCTTTAACTGTGGTAAGTAGATGCGTTTCCCAGATTGTGTGAGATTTTCCACATTTTAAAATTAATAATGATATTTTATAGAACGCAAGGAGGCTTCAGCTCAGAGAGCAGATTTTTCGAATAACTTGCCTCCGATGTTATGTTTCTCATACTCTGTTAATGCTTAAAAAAATGAAATAGGCATATTGACTTTGTCAGAACGACATTTTCCAAGATTATAACTTAGACTGCAAGTCGTCATAGTTTCCTCTGAAAACTTCTTGTCACAAATGAGACAAAATAGTATTTGTTCATTCACAGATGATGCAAATAATCCACTTCTGAATTATTACCTCTTTCCCCCGGGCATTGTGAGAAAATATGCTTCCAAAATGCATTGACCAGATGCCACAGACTTACACCATGCTTAATAAGGGCATAACGTGCCGCATCAAACACGCAGCTACGTCAGTCTCTACGTAGACGCTTCGCTGGCGCTAAAAAGACTTGTCCTTGCCGTGCCTGTTCGTTATTTTCCTTGTCGGAGCTTTGACCGAAACTGTGTTCGTCCACTTTGTGCGCGCTTTCTGACTTCTAAAGAGACCTTATAGCGGATCGTGGACGTTAATAATTTTAACTGTTAAAAAATATATTTAAAAAGTTTCGTAGTTATATGACATTTTTAAGTTGTTATTGTCACGCTGACCGGAGTGGCCGATGGGTTCTAGGCGCTACAGTCTGGAACCGCGCGACCGCTACGATCGCAGGTTCGAATCCTGCCTCGGGAATGGATGTGTGTGATGTCCTTAGGTTAGTTAGGTTTAAGTACTTCTAAGTTCTAGGGGACTGATGACCTCAGAAGTTAAGTCCCATAGTCCTCAGAGCCATTTGATCCATTTGTTATTGTCAAATCTTCGAACTAACTGGCAATATACTCCTAAATATCACATTAATGAACGGTATTGGTTCTAGCTGTCGTATGTTACGGTAGCAATATTTAGAAAATTAAATTCAGGTTCAGTTTTGTCCATTAGTTAGTAGAGCAGTTAGCAAAGCCCGCCCCAGACGAGAAAAAGGTTCAACTGGCTCTGAGCACTATGGGACTTAACTTCTGAGGTGGCTCTGAGCACTATGGGACTTAACTTCTGAGGTGGCTCTGAGCACTACGGGACTTAACATCTGAGGTCATCAGTCCCCTAGAGCTTAGAACTACTTAAACCTACCTAACCTAAGGACATCACACACATCCATGCCCGAGGCAGGATTCGAACCTGCAACCCTAGCGGTCGCGCGGTTCCAGACTGTAGCGCCTAGAACCGCTCGGCCACTGCGACCGGCCCCAGACGACAACCACCCCCTTCCAGCGCCCTCTTTCTAATGCATGTCCCTTTGGTCCCCTTTCCTTCCTACTTCTGCACCTCAGGGGACGTCAATGCGCAAGGAAACCACCTGAGCAGGCAGTTATGAGCCCGACAGACAACTGCAGAGTAAGTTACAGAATATCTTTGCACATTCTGTACTTTGTGGAACGGTCTGAGATTCACTTTCAAGATAGATATTTCATTCACTAAACAATTATAATCAGAATAACAATATGTTGTGGTGGATAACTTTTTATTTCCAGCAATATTACAAAATGATTTTTTAGGCACTTCACATTTCAGTAATATACTGAAACTAACTGTTTTCTATATGAAATGTTTCTATCACATGAAACAGTTTTAAGCATTCAGTTAAGACTGATGCTTTGTAATTCACTCAATTAGTTCTGGCTAATCCTGTGGTGCCTCAAACGCCTCTAGCAGCAGTCGGAAGATCCGTTTGGCAGCTGTTAAGACACGTGTCACTTGTGTGAGGGTAAAGGAGGTTGAGGTGCCTGAGGATGCTGCTCCAGAAGCTCGTCACACAGCTTTAAAACACCGATTTTGAACTTCCGTTTTTGCTGAGCTGTCATTGCCTTCATATCCGGAAGCAAACTTTGGAGAAAAGCCATATCTGCGTCAAGTTCACCTATTTTCGCCAGTTTATGTTCTAGCAAATTTTGCGTTTCCAGATAATACTTAAAAGCACTTTCATTCGCATCTTGCACGTCAGTGCCTGCTTTTCTCTTCCTGTTATCTTCGCATTTAGCAACTGCAGGTGGTGTAGGCGACACATGTGATGGATCTTGTCGGAGAGGAGGAGATGGTTCCGATGAGGAAGAAGAGGAATCTTCGCGCAATAGATCACGATACTCTGCTTCAACTGAAACACTGTCGTCTACTTCTTCAACTTTAGTGTTTTCGAGGACACGGTTGCCCTTCGGAGGTCTTGTTTTTAAAAATTTGTCCAAGAATTGAAGGCGTGATGCTAGGTAGTATTCTGCGACTTGTTTAGCTCCAGAATCAGATGAGCGAACTATTTTTCTATATTTGCTGTATCGTCCCCTTATATTTTTCCATCTCTCCTTACAGTTGATCACTAGAAAGGAGAAAAAAGGAATGTAGTATCAGCCAAGGGTCCACTTTTGAGGGTAGGGGTATCTCTAGTAATTAGGCAACATATAAAGGAGTGAAGAAAAATATGGGAACAGCGAGAGATGCATGTTTGTGCATAAAAGCAGCTGCTAGCGAAGCCTGCAGTTTGTATTGTTGTATTTTCATCAACAATGTCCACAATACGCGACAAGTGTCAGTCGTGGTCAGAACAGTCTTCACAAACAGGGAATTTAAGGGCGAGTTGAAATTCCAAAATGTGTGTGAAATCTTATGGGACTTAACTGCTAAGCTCATCAGTCCCTAAGCGTACACACTACTTTACCTAAATTATCCTAAAGACAAACACACACATCCATTCCCGAGGGAGGACTCGAACCTCCGCCGGGACCAGGCGCACAGTCCATGCCACCGCTCGGCTAATCTCGCGCGGCTTGAAATTCCAGATCCACTGATGTGTGACGCAAGTTCCTGTAACAAGAAACTGCGGTGCCGAAGCCATAAAACCTGGACTGTGGGGCAATGAAAGAATGCCACTTGATCGGATGACCGTTGTTTCCCCCTGTTTACAACTTCTCGCACCAAGAATGAGACATGGCTGCGGTTCAGTAATGATTTGGGGACCCATATTGTTAAATTTCGTGGGCCCCATAGTTACTCTGCAAGATCGCATTACTGCCTAGGGCTATGTGATAATTTTCGCTGGTCAGGTCTATCCCATGGTAAAATGTTTGTTCCCCAATAGACATGCTGTGTTCCAAGACGACACAGCTCGTATCATTCAGGACTGGTTATGTGAGGTGAGCTTGAGGATGAATTTTCTCCTCTCCCTTGGCCACTACAATCACCAGATCTACATATTACTGAACCTTTGTGGTCTACTTTGGAGAAAATGACGATTACGTTTGGTTTGTGGGGCGCTCAACTGCACGGTCATCAGCGCCCGTACAAAGTTCCAATTTTTACACAGTCCAATTTTCACTCAATTCAGTCTAGCCACTATCACGAATGATGATGATGATGAAATGATGAGAACACCACAAACACCCAGTCTCCAGTCAGAGAAAATCCCCAACCCGGCCGGGATTCAAACCCAGGATCCTGTGATCCAGAGGCAACAACGCTAGCTACTAGACCACGAGCTACGCACTTGAAGAGAATGGTGCGAGATCGCCATCCCGAACTTGACGCTATTTTTCTAGAAGAATAGCGTAAGACTCCCTTGAAAGCGATACAGAACACGTGCTGTATTTATTCACTCTTAGACGACTGGAAGCTGTTTGCATGGCAACGGCTTTCTTACAACGTGTAACGCTTGGTAATGTGTTGCACCTTTGGTGTTCCCATAATTTCGACCACTCCCTGCGAAGTATAATACTATTACTCATCAAACACTGACCTGTTTCGTTTAGTTGTGCAGCAATCTTCCGCCAGGCTTTATCTTGTACACTGCGATTGCTATAATCTGCTCGAGTGTAATCGTACAGCTGAGGATACGTTTCTATTAATTCACAAAACATTTCATTAAACTCAACATCGTCTCGCATTTTGACGGTTCGGATCTACGAAAACAGTAGCGTGCCACTCGGATGTCTCCGCCAGGCGTCGCTTCCCAGCGCCACTCGTGACTGACGTGGCGCGAACGAGTATGGGACGCGCCGCCGCCACGCCATCTGTTTTCGCGCTGCTTCAACATGGCGCTGAGCCGTAACCCTCCACAAGGCCACGTCCCCGCCACGCAGCTGCCCCACCGCCGAACCGAGTCACGCCACAGCCGCGTGCTTCGCACTTCGAGCCGCGTTCACACGCGCCACTGAAGTGACATCACTGCTCGCGGTACACTGTAGTCCCACCACAACTGTGAATGGGAATACCTAGTTTTCGGCATCCGCGTCCGGCCATCCAGATTTAGGTTCTCCGTGATTTTCCTAAATAGTTGCAGGCAAATGCCAGCACGGTTCCTTTGAAAGGGCACGGCCGATTTCCTTCCCCATCCTGCTCAGTCTCTAATGATCTCGATGTCGACGGGACTTAACCCAATCTTCCTTTCATCCTTCCTTACTTTTCGGTGGAGTTACGGTGCTGCAGTGCTGACACTTTCCATCCTGCCACTCAAAGTAAAAGTAGGGTTTAGTGGCGCCACTAGCTTTCCCCCACCACTGAAAAACCAGAGGGCACTGTGTTCGCTAAAGCAGGACGTTATAACACAACAATCTATTTCCAGGCGCTATTTCAGTAGAACAACGATGATCGTTAGTCCGGCCTAACAAAACCAGTTACGGTCTTCGTCTTCCAGAACTGATATTGCAAGTAAATGGAATGTGTATAGGGAAAGAGCGGCCATTGATGATAACGATGCTGGCTGGCTGAGAACTCAGGTCTCCATGTTTTTCCCTAGCGTTAACTGTGGCTGCAGCAGTGTGTGCGATGTTGTTGTAGTTCGATTTTAACATCCCCCCACCTCCCAAATACCTGTGCCGTTGCGTAATTATTTACAGGTAGAAAAACAGCTGGTCCTAGTACCCTTCTGCATGTCCTTTGTCGGTTCTTTTTCTTCTTTTTCATCTTCCTTTGCCTCTTCCCGTTTCTCTACAGGGTCGGCATTGTCCCACCGCTCCCTCCTCCTGCCCCCCCCCCCCCAACACCTGGGAAGGTATCACTATACCTTTCTGTCTGCGTCTAGAGCAAATCTCAGGTTCAGGTGTGAGAGCGTTTTTCACATGTTTGTGTGGCGTTTATGTTTGGTTTCACGACAAATATTTTAGACTACGTTTTGACTGATGAAGGATCTAACGAATGTAACTAATATAACTTCAGTAATATAAACAATAAAGAGCAGTTTTAGTTAGTGCCTCCACTGACTGTAAAAACTGTAATGACGCTAGTATTTTCGGCAAATGAGAGACCCAAACAGTGGACAGTTAAACTGGACCCAGAAGACGGGAATCGAAAAGGCGGTTTGTGGAAAATGGCTCTGAGCACTATGCGACTTAACTTCTGAAGTCATTAGTCGCCTAGAACTTAGAACTAATTAAACCTAACTAACCTAAGGACATCACACACATCCATGCCCGAGGCAGGATTCGAACCTGCGACCGTAGCAGTCCCGCGGTTCCGGACTGCGCGCCTAGAACCACTAGACCACCGCGGCCGGCGGCGGTTTGTGGAAACAAACATATTATTCCCTTCTGTGTTAAGTACGTATTTTATGGTGGGATAGGCCATAAGTAATGTCTAAGCAATAGCATTTCGTCGTATCTAGTAGTCTTCCAAGATTTTCAGTTTGACAGTGTAGAGTTTGAGTGTTGAAGGCACAAGAACGAATAGAAGCCACATTTCTTCTACAAATCAGTTACCATATGATTTTAGTGGTTGGCCTACAAACATAAAAAACTATGTATGTACCGAACATAAAAATCTGTATATGTACCGCACAACACACTGTTTTATACCATGCTGTAATGCAGCAGTCACCAAAATACGGGTCCGGATCGCGACGTCAGTTCATCCGGCTCGCCGGTGGTCCTTGAATCCACACACATTATTAAAATGGAGGTACACTGAAGAGCTAAGGAAACTGGTACACCTACCTAATATCGTATAGGGGCCCCGCGAATTCGCATAACTGCCACAACATGACTTGGCGTGGACTCGACTAATGTCTGAAGTAATGCTGGAAGCAATTGACACATGAATCCTGCAGGCCTGTCCACAAATCCGTAAGAGTACGAGGGGGTGGAGATCTCTTGTGAACAGCACGTTGCAGGGCATCCCAGATATGCTCAATAATGTTCACGTCTGGGGAGTTTGGTGGCCAGTGGAAGTGTTTAAACTCAGAAGAGTGTTCCTGAAGCCACTCTATAGCAATTCTGGACGTGTGGGGTGCCGTATTTTCCTACTGGAATTGCCGAAGTCCGTCAGAATGGACATGAATGGATGCAAGTCGTCGGGCAGGAAACTTACGTACGTGTCACCTGTCAGAGTCGTATTTAGACGTATCAGGGGTCCCATATCGCTCCAACTGCACACACCCCACACCAATACAGAGCTCCACCAACTTGAACAGTCCCCTGCTGACATGCAGGGTCCATGGATTCATGAGGTTGTCTCCATACCTGTACACATCCAGCTGGTTGATACAATTTCAAAGGAGACTCGTCCGACGAGGCATCATGTTTCCAGTCACTAACAGTCCAAAGTCGGTGCTGACGGGTCCAGGCGAGCCGTAAAGCTTTGTGTCGTTCAGTTATCAGGGGTACACAAGTGGGATTTCGGCTCCGAAAGCCCGTATCGATGATGTTTCGTTGAATGGTTCGCACGTTTAGACTTGTTGATGGCCCAGCATTAAAATCTGCGGCAATTTTCGGAAGGGTTGCACTTCTGTCACGTTGAACGGTTCTCTTCAGTCGTTGTTGGTCCCTTTCTTGCAGGATCTTTTTCCGGCCGCAGCAATGTCGAAGAATTCATGTTTCTCCGGATTCCTAATATTCATGGTACGCTCGTGAAATGGTCGTAGGGGAAATCCCCACTTCATCGCTGCCCCGGAGATGCTGTTTCCCACCGATCGTGCTCCGACTATAACACCACGTTCAAACTCATTTATGATCTTGACAACCTGCCATTGTAGCAACAGTAACCGATCTAACAACTACGACATACACTTGTTGTCTTTTACAGGCGTTGCCGACCGCAGCACCTATTCTGCCTGTTTACATATCTTCGTGTTTGAATACGCATGCCTATGCCAGTTTCTTTGCCGGTCGGTGTGGCCTAGCGGTTCTAGGCGCTTCGGTCTGGAACTGCGCGACCGCTACGGTCGCAGGTTCGAATCCTGCCTCGGACATGGATGTGTGTGATGTCCTTAGGTTAGTTAGGTTTAAGTAGTTCTAAGTTCTAGGGTACTGATGACCTCACTTGTTAAGTTCCATAGTGCTCAGAGCCATTTGAACCAGTTTCTTTGGCGCTTCAGTGTATGTATGTATATCTGTATGTAGGTAGGTGGGTGGCCCTCCCGGTTAGCCGTGCGGTCTAACTCACGGCTTTCCGGATTGGGAAGGAGCGCTTGGTCCCCGACACGAATCCTCCCGGCGGAAAGCAAAGGGAAGGCGTTGCTGCTGCATCGGGACATTACGCGGAATGGTTAACGCGCCTGCATAGTAAGCAGGAGATCTCAAGTTCGTATCCCAGTCTGACAAACATTTTCACTCGTCGCTGCTGATTCCGCATAATGTCCCGATGCAGCTGATATCAGTGATACTTTGCCTTTCCTTTTATTTCTCCCGCGCCACACCTCCACCTTCAATTTACATACAGAGATTCTATCAGTCTCCCGAGTATGTCATAACTTATCGTACTCATGGTGTCAATTTGCTGATAACGCAAGTGTTTGGATCCATTTGCAGCATACGTGTAACAACAAGTAGAAAAGACATTTTCGTGGAAGAGCAAAACCTTCGCAAGACTGTTACCTTCAATGGATCAGCTTCGAGGTGTTACAGTAACGGAGGGAAAAACATGGCTGGAATGAGGGAACGCTCTCGCGGAACACACCAGGGCTCACTTAGATTGGTTCAAATGGCTCTGAGCACTATGGGACTTAACTTCTGAGGTCATCAGTCCCCTAGAACTTAGGACTACTTAAACCTAACTAACCTAAGGACATCACACACATTCATGTCCGAGGCAGGATTCGAACATGCAACCGTAGCGGACGCGCGGTTCCAGACTGTAGCGCCTAGAACCGCTCGGCCACTTAGGCCGGCGGCTCACTTAGAAGATCTGCAAATTCTGCGCACTGTGTTCTTACTCTGTATGATATAAGGAGCAGTCAAACGGAAACGAGACAGATGGTAAAGTAAGTAAACTATTTTTTATTTCAAAGTAATCATCATAACAATTAATACTTTTATCCCAAGCAAATCGATGGCCACGAATGTCTTACTTCAGGACTCCAAAAGCAGGGAAATCGGATGCGGAGAGGTCGGGTCTATATGGAGAATGCGTAAGGGCTTCGCAGCGAAACTTGTACAACGCGTCGAAACAACCTTGGTAGCATGTGGGTGACTTGCTTCGGACGATAAGAAGCACTCCTGGGTACAAGTATGGTTCTGTAAGCAACCGCAAAGTTTTTTCGATGAATCTTATCTTACAGTGGGATATGTTATGTTATGTTATGTTATGTGAACCGGGAACCTAGACCCGACGGAGAGGCTCCGTCCCCGCCGCAGCCGCAGTGGTCCGCAACCCCACGACGACTACCGCAGTCCACTTCACCCCTCCGCCGCCCCACACCGAACCCAGGGTTACTGTGCGGCTCGGCCCCCGGTGGACCCGCCAAGGAACGCCGCACACCAGACAAGTGTAACCCCTGTGTTTGCGTGGTAGAGTAATGGTGATATACGCGTACGTGGAGAACTTGTTTGCGCAGCAATCGCCGACATAGTGTAGCTGAGGCGGAATAAGGGGAACCAGCCTGCATTTGCTGAGGCAGATGGAAAACCGCCTAAAAACCATCCACAGACTGGCCGGCTCACGGGACCTCGACACAAATCCGCCAGGCGGATTCGTGCCGGGGACCGGCGCTCCTTCCCGCCCGGAAAGCCGTGCATTAGACCACACGGCCAACCGGGCGGGCTCTACAGTGGGATAAATGTATTACCTGTTTTGGAGATTACTTTTTCTTTTCGTCGGTCTCATTTGCTTTTGACTGCCCCTTACACATCAGCAAGTACTTTATGGGGACGACTTAGGTATTTCTTCTATACTGAAATCACTAGTTTCTGCTGTGAACTTCATCTGGGGAAAAGCAGTCAGTCACCGCCAGTTATATGATTTTCTTGAAAAAGTTTCTGTTCTGTGACTTGCCTTGTAACACAGCAGTGATCCGGTCAGCACGATAAAGTCCTGTGTCGCTTTTACAAGCTACGAAATTAAATACATGGTTTTCTCATTGAAAAAGGTAGAGATTATCCACAGCTGTCAGATCCAACCTCGCTGTCAATGTTGTCGCTTTTGGTCGATGTCACATCCCACATGAACGAACTGAAGTTGAAAATTCAGGGAAAGAATAACTTCGTCTGCGATTTCTAGAGCAACATTAAAGGCTTTCGGAGAAAGCTGTCATTGCATAAAGCTCAACTGGAGAGAGAAAACGAGAAATCTTTTCTTAGTTTTTTTTTTTTTTTTACTGTTTCAGAGTTTTGTGCTACAATCTCCGAAGATGCCAACCTTTATTTTCCGAAAGAGAAATTATTGGTTACTTGAAGCATTTTTGGAGAGACTTTCAGATCTTGACGGGATGGAGAGTGACATTCTTATGTTCCAGAATTCGTTTGTTTGTAACACTTGATGATATGCCAGATAACTACAGTTGGAGCTCATTGATTTGCAAGCAAACGACTTGTTGAAATAGAAGCACAGAGAAAGAAATCTAGTTGAATTTTTCCACAGTTTACTTGGCGTGGAATTTCCGAAACCGAATAAATTTGCCGCTAGTATGGTGTCAATGTACAGGGCAAATTATGTCAGTGAGCAAAAATTTTCAAAAATGAGGTATGTGCAGTCTGCACATCGAACGAGATTGACTGATGAACATTGAAATGCATTTCTCTTCGTTGGGTGTAACAATTCCAAACCAAACATTGATAATATCTTGAAAGTTTCGCAAATGTCACTAATGAATTTTGCTGCTTGATTTGCTCTTCATTTGCACATCACTCACCCGTGATTAACACGGAATGCAGAACTTAGTTTTTCGTCCTTTTTTCCCCCCAGTACTTTCGTTCTGGCATGCAAATATTGCACAGAATGATGATGCAGCCCGTGCTCGTCACTTTGTGAGTTTCCTGGCCCTCTGTGAAAAAGGTCTGCTGACTTCTGCTGTGGTGTGTGTCGTAACACAACTGTCTATCTCTGACTGTCTTTATGCTGGGACGCACTGTGTCTATGTTCTAGCTCCGCAGCGGCGATTGGGCGAGAGAAACACACAACGGGAGAGTACTGCGGCTAAGTCATTACATGGCAGCAATTGAAAGAGTCTGTGGGGCATCTAATGAATATGGAAGAAATCGGAAGAATAACATTAGACTTAGCTTCCCACATGGTTGCGGAAAATCACGGATAGCGGAAACTGATGACTGCTTTAATGTGAAACTAGGTTTACGGCATACATGGAATTCAGGTTGATTCACTACATAATGCAGTATCTATTGAAGTAAACTCAGAACGGAACTAATATGCCAACAGTTCATGGACGGGACTCAAGGAGACGCTGATTTTGTGACCTCTGTGGGCGAAATTATCAGATCAGTATCACTGACTGGGTTCGTAACGCACCGTTAGGGAACATAACATTATTTTTGAAAGTCCAGACGAATACATTCTGTATGGCAGGGATATCCAAATAAAACAGGGGAACTGGACAACGAATATCTACATGAACGTGTTTGCCAGTGTTCGACTGTGGTATTTTGTCGAAAACTGACAATCTGCGCCTGTGGCTGCGCATAAAACATAGGTTGACTCTTACAGAGAAGACAACAGCAACCAGCCACTTTTTACAATGCCATTTATTTACTTAAATAACACCTTTACCGGTTTCGAACCAATAGGTTCATCTCCAGACAGCTGGTTCACGTTAGGATAGATTTTACATTAGTTTTCATTACCCCAACGAAGTTTCATCATTTGGGGAAACAAAAAGTAAACGCTAATGTGAAATATATCTTAACGTGAACCAGCAGTCGAACATTTTCTGTATGCAGAAAGGCTCGTACAGGAGCTGCAACATGCGGTCGTGCATTATCCTGCTGAAATGTAGGGTTTCGCAGGGATGGAATGAAGGGTAGAGCCACGTGTTGTAGCACATCTGAAATGTAACGTCCACTGTTCAAAGTGCTGTCAATGCGGACAAGAGGTGACCGAGACACGTAACCAGTGGCACACTATACCATCACGCCGGGTGATACGCCAGAATGGCGATGACGAATACACGCTTCCAATGTGCGTTCATTGCGATGTCGCCAAACACGGATGCGACCACCATGATGCTGTAAACAGAACCTGGATTCATCCGAAAAAATGACGTTTTGCCATTCGTGCACCCAGGTTCGTCGTTGAGTACACCATCGCAGGCCCTCCTGTCTGTGATGCAGCGTCAAGGGTAACCGCAGCTACGGTCGCCAAGCTGATAGTCCATGCTGCTGCAAACGTCGCCGAACTGTTCGTGCAGATGGTTGTTGTCTTGCAAACGTCCCCATCTGTTGACTCAGTGATCGATACGTGGCTGCACGATCCGTTACAGCCGTGCGGATAAGATGAATGTCATCTCGACTGCTAGTGATACGAGGCTGTTGGGATACAGCACGGCGTTCCGTATTACCCTCCTAGACCCACCGATTCCATATTCTGCTAACAGTCATTGGATCTCGACCAACGCGAGCAGCAATGTCGCGATACGATAAACCCCAATCGCGATAGGCTACAATCCGACCTTTATCAAAGTCAGAAACGTGATGGTACGCATTCCTCCTCCTTACACGAGGCATTAGAACAACGTTGCACCAGACAACGCCGGTCAACTGTTGTTTGTGTATGAGAAATCGGTTGGAATCTTCCCTCATGTCAGCAGGTTGTAGGTGTCGCCACCGGCGCCAACCTTGTGTGAATGCTCTGAAAAGCTAATTATTTGCGTATCACAGCATCTTCTTCCTGTCGGTTAAATTTCGCGTCTGTACCACGTCATCTTCGTAGTGTAGCAATTTTAATGACCAATAGTGTAAGCACCAGGTGGCTTCGCATGAAGGGCAAAAAACAGGTCGTAGAATATTGTCGACGTACCACTGTGCTGTAAGGAAGCCACAGAAGACAACCAAAGTGATTCTGGCATGAAGAGAAATGTCACCGGAGACCATCACTGCAGGTTGTCGGGCCGCGTGGGGGACGATAGTAGACTGGAATCCCATTGCTGTCCAGGGCGTCTCCCGACACGTCTTCGTGTGGTAATTAGGGCTCAGTTCCAGACATAACCCGTCGCTGAAGACAAATCTACTCCAGTCATTGCAATTCCATGCCGAAGACGTCTCTGGAGTCGCCCCAGGAGACAGTGGGATATCAGCCTGAATGTCGCACGCCATACGGCCCGACTACGAAGAGTGATGGTCTGGGGTGTCAGTTCTTATCACAGCAGGACTCATTTGGTTGTAATCCGCGGCGCCATTACGGCACAGCGGTACTTCGATGACGTCCGATGCTCCGTTTTGTTGCCTTCCTGGGCTAACATCTCAGCAAGATAATGGCCGCCGGCACAGGGTGTGAGTTTCTAAGGTCGCTGGATCTCTTCCCAGGTGAGAACATTTCGAGTGTTATGGACAGAGCCCTCCAACCATCTCGGGATCCTGACGATCTAAAGCACCAATTGGAGAGAATTTGGCACGATATCCTTCAGGAGGACATCTAACAGCTCTATCCGTCAGTGTCATGCCGAATAACTACTTACACAAGGGCTCGTGGTGGACCAACGTGTTACTGACTTGCTCAGTTTGTGGGAGTCATTCGCTTGCATGTATCATCCAATTTTTCCGAAATGGTAAACATTTGTTTGTCTATACATGTACATCACTTATGATTCTCATAATGGGTCCCATGCAGTTCTTGATGGAGATGTGATAGGGATGGAACCTATGACCACGGAGAATGTGTAGGACACTTGCCTGACTCATGTCTCTTCTTCATGTGATTGTGGTAGAGCTAACATGCAGATCAACTGTAACAGCAGAAAGAACATTAATTTCCCCCTTTTCTATCATCAATTGTTTAATTGTGCTACGTTGTCTAGGTGTTACACTACCACCATCACATAACTGGTTGAAGAGTTTGATAAATAACTGCCGAGATTATTGACGTCTGTTAGGATATCTTGCCACATACACTAGTAATAGAGCAAAGGGGGCATCACCCTGCATTGTTGCCAGATTTATTCAAGATGGCGGATCCAAAATTGTGGCCTTAGTGTGAGAACGTTACACTGACGTCATGCCGGAAACTTCAAATTTTGGCTGGAAAATAGGTCAATTCGCCTACCTCCACTAACCTAACTCACCTGCCCGCTCCCCTCCCCACCCCTTTCCCAAATGGAAATTGGCGGGGAAAGGACCCAGTCTGTGCTGGGCAGCCAGATAGGATGGATAGGTCTTTATTTTAAATGCATTGTGATTATTGTTTACTTAAACAATTTCAGTTGTCATAGACAGTAGCTCCATCCTGTGTGAACACCTTGAGGTCCAGCACCCAACTGGCGTAGTGCACAAAACTTCCACCACAGGGCGCTGTTGGCCCTCCCTCCGTCCCCTCCAGTGATGTAACCCAAGATGGCGATCCAGAGAAAAAATAGCGATAAATTCCTCAGTCTGTGTCTAGCTGCTGGATTGGGAGGATCTCATGATGGTAGGCTAACATAGCATGCACAAGGCATTCTTTGAGCAATTTGTTTAAGAATATTAGAATATTTATTGTTTATTTCAGAAATCGCAATGCACCTCGAGATTGATGCCGGTGTTTTAAGCAGTTTAGATGACGTTATGTGGTGCTTTTTCATTCCGATTGCATAAGGAACCACGTAGTTACGCTGTCGCCGATCACTTAATTGTATCTGGAAAACTTTCTCGCAACTCAACACCCTGCTCAGGCTGCCCAGAGTCGAGGTGTGCTGGAGGGACTTGGAACTGCTGGTGTCTGTGCAGGTCGCTGGAAGAAGCCATTCACCATGCCCGCAGCACAGGCATACGGTAGCCACAAGGTGGCGTCCGCTAAGCATTTCCTGTCTTGCTGGAAACACCTACAGCCTTCCTCTTTCTGATCCCTGGCACATAAATACACCTTGCCATTGAACTGCTTCTGCTTCAGGAGTTATTACATCTGGTGTTTAAGCAATGTGCAGAATATTGTCACATACAAACATACAAAATGGCTCTGAGCACTATGGGACTTAACTTCTGAGGTCATCAGTCCCCTAGAACTTACAAGGGAACATCCCCATCGCACCCCCCTCAGATTTAGTTATAAGTTGGCACAGTGGATAGGCCTTGAAAAACTGAACACAGATCAATCGAGATAACAGGAAGAAGTTGTGTGGAACTATGAAAAAATAAGCAAAATATACAAACTGGGTCGTCCATGCGTAAGATAGGCAACATTAAGGGAAATGCGAGGCCAGGAGTGCCGTGGTCCCGTGGTTAGCGTGAACAGCTACGGAACGAGATGTTCTTGGTTCAAATCTGCGCTCGACTGAAAATTTTGCTTTCTTTATTTTCGCAAAGTTATGATCTGTCCGTTCGTTCATTGACGTCTCTGTTCACTGTAATAAGTTTAGTGTCTGTGTTTTGCAACCGCACCGCAAAACCGTGTGATTAGTTGACGAAAGGACGTGCCTCTCCAATGGGAACCGAAAACATTTGATCGCAAGGTCATAGGTCAACCGATTCCTCCACAGGAAAACACGTCTGATATTTTGTATACGACACTGGTGACAGCATGTGCGTCACATGACAGGAATATGTTGTCGACCCACTTAACTAGTACACTTGGCGAATGGGTAAAAAGATTCTTCTATCTTGCCCGATTTAGGTTTTCTTGTGGATGTAATAATCACTCCAAAAAAAAGTGATGAAAACATAAGAGTTTTTCACATAAACTGAAAATAAAAAGTTAAAATTTTCAGTCGAGGGCGGATTTGAACCAATGACCTCTCATTTCGGAGCTGTTCACGCTAACCACGGGACCACGGCGCTCCTCGCCACATATTCCCCTTAATGTTGCTTATCTTACGCATGGACGACCCAGTTTGTATATTTTGCTTATTTTTCATAGTTCCACACAACTTCTTCCTGTTTTCTCGATTGATCTGTGTTCAGTTTTTCAAGGCCTATCCACTGTGCCAACTTATAACTACATCTGAGGGGGGTGCGATGGGGATGTTCCCTTGTTAGAACTACTTAAACCTAACTAAGGACATCACACACATCCATGCCCGAGGCAGGATTCGAACCTGCGACCGTAGCGATCGCAGGTTCCAGACTGTAGCGCTTAGAACCGCTCGGCCACCCCGGCCGGCTACAAATATACATAGGAATTAAATGTACCACTGCATGAAGAGAGAGAGAGAGAGGGAGGGGGGGAGGGAAGGAGAGAGAGCTTTGCACATGATGTAAATATTCAATTTTCGATGTAATTAGGTTGTATTCTGAGGAATATCACCACCACACTTGAACATAGACTCTGCTTGTGAAACATCCGTGAGACACTTCGCGCACTTTCATGGGAAATACCACATCCTTCCCTCTGCTTCAGGAATTATTAAATCCGATTAACTACTACGATCGTAGCGACTACTGGGTGACGTTAGCCGAGTTTTTATAGTTCATAGCTTTCTTTCTCTGTTGGATAGTACAAAATAACAATGATAGAGAGAATGTTTGGATGACGGACATGATTCACCCTCAGGGACACAGATCCTCTCCGGACTGAAGTACCTGCATGTAGTTTGGAAAAGCGCCACAGTGCAATAGCTAAATCTCCATCCTTCTTCCAGTTCCCGTATCTGATCGTACTGTCTTTTCTACTATCTCGTGTTTCAGGAGAAAGCTTCGTTTGGCGCTGGCCTTACGCATCATACAGGATTGGCGGAGCTATGACAACGTGTTCCCATTTTGCATCAAGTGGCAAAACACGGCCCTGTCGCAATAACTCAGTTCACGCTGTTTCTCCATGGGTTGCAGAAGGTGGTAGACATGGCGCTCTCCGACTTCTGTTCAGCTCTTACTGAAATTGGGACGATCACATGGACAAAGCTGCTGAGAGGTTGGGGCAGAGACTGGGGAACAATAACAAGGTGCAGAGGGACTGTAAAAAACCACACTGGAATTTTGCTGTATGGAGTCCTTTAGCAGGCAGGTCTGAAAAAGGTGACTCGCTTCGAGGTATGAGAGTGCCATCCATGATTATGATTCACTAGTGGCTGTAATCATTAAAAGGCATCTGGATAGGGTCACAAATGTTGTGGCGTATCAAGACAGACACGCCACGGAAGTAGCCGAAAGGCACGCGTTTAGTTCACGCAGGCAAGAGACAGGTTTGTAACAGGATACGTAATGAATGCTATAAAGAAAAGTACGTAGCTTCTGGAATACTTAACTTTAATCCATCCTTGGTACATCGCACTTGACGATACAAGTGAGACTCTATAGTTTCAGACAATATACTGCTAATGGCGCCTTGCTAGGTCGTAGCCATTGACTTAGCTGAAGGCTATTCTAACTATCTGCTCTGCAAATGAGCGAGGCTTCGTCAGTGTGCATCGCTAGCTACGTCGTCCGTACAACTGGGGCGAGTGCTAGTCCGTATCTCGAGACCTGCCTTGTGGTGGCGCTCGGTCTGCGATCACACAGCGGCGACACGCGGGTCCGACATGTACTAATGGACCGCGGCCGATTTAAAGCTACCACCTAGCAAGTGTGGTGTCTGGCGGTGACACCACAACAAATATGCCGTTGAATCGAGAGACTTGGTTTCAAATCAGAGATAGGATATCTATCGGAAATTGAAAAGCCAGTGTATTGGCCATTGGCTTTTATACATTTCTTATGACCTCAATCTAGCGTTGTATTTTTAAGTGATTCGGCTCATAGGACACCATCTACTGTATGTGATCATTCTCAATCAACTGTCATCCTCTCTCGCCTATAAACCAGTGGCTATATCGCAGAACCTGTGATGTGGCATCGAAAGAGAGTGTGCTACAAATACTGTTTGTCAGCCTGAGAAATATCTAGCGGCGAATTTAGGTAGTTCCAAATGCCGGCTTATTACCACGCTCCTTAGCCGAATCACTTTCTAAATTCGGTGAGAAGGGGATAATTTTGTTACACACCACTGGCGACGTGCACCCATGCTTTCAGCCTGTTAAAACACACCCTAGGAATCACTGTGAAACGTCCCCTTTGAACAATTTATACATGACTGTGCTTAAACTGACACACAATATTTTGTTAGCGCAACGCAATCTGACTTTCAAAATTCCCTACTAAAGAATGGCCCTGACAAACATTAAACTATACCTTTCACAAATTACTTACCTCACAAAAATCTTCGCTGCTCAAGCTACTGCAATACAGCGAGCGCCACTACTGCCAGCTAAATAAAAGATTCAAACTATGGAAGGCACTAACTACTGATAGGGATAGTTAGCAAATGAAAGATATTAATAGAGAACAAACAATGTATTTACCTTGATATCATCATATATAAATATAGCAGTTCATGACAAATTACAAATCTCCGCCATCTCTCTCCCCACATCCACCACTGCTGGCGGCTCACCTCCAACTACGCAACGCTACGCGCTGTTCACAGCCAGCTGCCGCTGCCCAACACTACAATGGCGAGTATTACAACAATGCAAAGCAGCCACAGACTGCACACAGCACAGCCAGTGATTTTCATATAGAGCGCTACATAACGTTGCCAATAAGAACCTAAACGGCCTACTTACATAAAGAAAACATAAACAGCCTACTTACAACTGTCTATATTCAGTGTCACAGTATTTTTGTGAAAGACCGCTTGATTCAGAAGTAATACCATACCTCGATTTATAAAGCCTGTATAGTTTTAACAAGCATATCGTTAGCAGTACTTGTGTGCCCTGTACAAAACAAGACCGTTTTTTATGTATGTGACATTAATACAGTCTTTGCGATCGTTTTTTTAGTAGTTGGTCGCTTGTAAGACTATTACGCCTAACTTACTAAGACACACTGGTACCACTCGCAAGAGAAACAAATGAGACATGTCTGTTCATCGCGGATTTTTGTTCAATACTGTTTCGTGTCACAGCATTCAGTTACTTGTGAAGTATAATACTCAGTAGGGGATGTGTGATAGATTCATTGTGATCAGCATCCTTGTAACGTATGTCTTGGGACATAGAGTTACTGTTGTTCGTGTTCAAAGAGAATGGCTATGTCCTACCGTAGAGAAGGTACAGGGTGTTTCAAAAATGACCGGTATATTTGAAACGGCAATAAAAACTAAACGAGCAGCGATAGAAATACACCGTTTGTTGCAATATGCTTGGGACAACAGTACATTTTCAGGCAGACAAACTTTCGAAATTACAGTAGTTACAGTTTTCAACAACAGATGGCGCTGCGGTCTGGTAAACTCTATAGTACGATATTTTCCACATATCCACCATACGTAGCAACAATATGGCGTAGTCTCTGAATGAAATTACCCGAAACCTTTGACAACGTGTCTGGCGGAATGGCTTCACATGCAGATGAGATGTACTGCTTCAGCTGTTCAATTGTTTCTGGATTCTGGCGGTACACCTGGTCTTTCAAGTGTCCCCACAGAAAGAAGTCACAGGGGTTCATGTCTCGCGAATAGGGAGGCCAATCCACGCCGCCTCCTGTATGTTTCGGATAGCCCAAAGCAATCACACGATCATCGAAATATTCATTCAGGAAATTAAAGACGTCGGCCGTGCGATGTGGCCGGGCACCATCTTGCATAAACCACGAGGTGTTCGCAGTGTCGTCTAAGGCGGTTTGTACCGCCACAAATTCACGAAGAATGTCCAGATAGCGTGATGCAGTAATCGTTTCGGATCTGAAAAATGGGCCAATGATTCCTTTGGAAGAAATGGCGGCCCAGACCAGTACTTTTTGAGGATGCAGGGACGATGGGACTGCAACATGGGGCTTTTCGGTTCCCCATATGCGCCAGTTCTGTTTATTGACGAAGCCATCCAGGTAAAAATAAGCTTCGTCAGTAAACCAAATGCTGCCCACATGCATATCGCCGACATCAATCCTGTGCACTACATCGTTAGCGAATGTCTCTCGTGCAGCAATGGTAGCGGCGCTGAGGGGTTGCCGCGTTTGAATTTTGTATGGATAGAGGTGTAAACTCTGGCGCATGAGACGATACGTGGACGTTGGCGTCATTTGGACCGCAGCTGCAACACGACGAACGGAAACCCGAGGCCGCTGTCGGATCACCTGCTGCACTAGCTGCGCGTTGCCCTCTGTGGTTGCCGTACGTGGTCACGTTCCCAGTCCGTTGAAATTTTTCAAACAGATCCTTTATTGTATCGCTTTTCGGTCCTTTGGTTACATTAAACCTCCGTTGAAAACTTCGTCTTGTTGCAACAACACTGTGTTCTAGGCGGTGGAATTCCAACACCAGAAAAATCCTCTGTTCTAAGGAATAAACCATGTTGTCTACAGCACACTTGCACGTTGTGAACAGCACACGCTTACAGCAGAAAGACGACGTACAGAATGGCGCACCCACAGACTGCGTTGTCTTCTATATCTTTCACATCACTTGCAGCGCCATCTGTTGTTGAAAATTGTAACTACTGTAATTTCGAAAGTTTGTCCGCCTGAAAATGTACTGTTGTCGCAAGCATATTGCAACAAACGGTGTATTTCTATCGCTGCTCGTTTAGTTTTTATTGCCGTTTCAAATATACCGGTCATTTTTGAAACACCCTGTATGAGTTTGACGTGGAAAATTGCGATTTCAACGCGTCGATACCTGTGAGAGGAATGAAAGATTTGACGTGGAAAATTTTGCCCAGTCATAAGGAGGATATAGATATTTATATTTCCAGAGCCACAGAAGGAGGAATCTCTGATACTTTGTCGAATTCCATCAGATTGGTGCTATGGTAAAAATATTTAATTGTAATTACACTGATAAATATGTGGCTGGTTTCCTAGGATGTTTCTACCTGGTGTGCGGCGCTCATGGCGGAGGTAGCCTGTGGCCAGAACGATTGACATTTCCAGCTTACGGCGGGAGCCGTCCGAAATGAAGAGGCTCGGGAACAACGTGCAGCTGACCTAACAACATGGTTCAAATGGCTCTGAGCACTATGGGACTCAACTGCTGTGGTCATCAGTCCCCTAGAACTTAGAACTACTGAAACCTAACTAACCTAAGGACATCACACACATCCATGCCCGAGGCAGGATTCGAACCTGCGACCGTAGCAGTCGCACGGTTCCGGACTGCGCGCCTAGAACCGCGAGACCACCGCGGCCGGCAAAAATGGCTCTGAGCACTATGGGACTTAACATCTTAGGTCATCAGTCCCCTAGAACTTAGAACTACTTAAATCTAACTAACCTAAGGTCATCACACACATCCATGCCCGGGGCAGGATTCGAACCTGCGACCGTAGCAGTCCCGCGGTTCCGGACTGCAGCGCCTAGAATCGCACGGCCACCGCGACCGGCTTGACCTAACAGCGTCGCTCTCTAGGCAGGCGGCTGAATAGCGAACTAAAACTCAGTATGTGTTGGGCAGCCTTTGTGATCGCATGTGTCGGGAGTATTCTCTGTGGAAATGTAAAAGGATTCAAAATGGGGTGTGTTTGCGCTGGACAATTATTCCCTCCTATGTGAATTGACCGGTTGACTCTTTGTACTGCTCTACACATTTCCCGTCTTTATCTGTCTGAGAAACACCGATTGTGATGTGTGTTGTGTGCATCTAGCTGGCAAAAAAGAGGTGCAAGAGACATTTGCTGGTTCTCTAAACATGAGAAACACTTTAGTTGACCTTGCAAAGTACAAGGATGATTTGGAATCTGTTATATCATTGACATCGGTATCCATTAAAAAATGCGAGTGGCGCTACCAGTATCCTCTATTACCGAGTTTTCACACAAAGACCTTCGTAGACGAGATAAGTTTCTAGTCACTCAGTGGCACACAGCATGTTCCATACAATGATCTCGCTAAAGTTTCGGGTTTCTAGAAATATAAATTCCACTCTTTATCTTCAGAATTATACTGTGCAAGCGATCGGTATCATACTGCTATGTGGCTCATATCGATCGGTATCACACTGCTATGTGGCTAATATCGAAAACTATCGCGCAAATGGTACGATATTCTGGGAAACCATGTGAAAAGACCTATGTTCTTGTAGTTCCAGAGTCTAGAGACGGCTTTAGAAAGTATGGTAACAAGCAAGCAGGTCGGGGCAAACACCAGTAACGCCTTTGTGCCAGGGGAACCAGCCCAACCTTTGTACGCCAGTTAGGACAAAGACCATTGTTCTTGGAGGTCACTACGCTTGCGCATCAGGCCAGTGTGGGCGGTGGGCAGTTGACTCGTGACTTGGCCACCCGAGCTCGCGGGAAATATCTAGTTCCGAGACTAAATATGGTGCATGTGCTTATGGTTTTTTTTGTCTGTCTGTCTTCATGGTATATACACTCATGCTCATAAATTCAGGATAATTGCAGAATGTGGTGCCACACAACGTGGCACTACACAAAGCTGGTGCTAATAGCATAGGCACATAGGGAACACACACGACTCAGATATGTAAGTCCACAGTATTGGTGATAATTTGAGAAAACCGTCCCAAAACACATGTGCTACAAAACGCCACTATTTCCTGCACATGTACCGCAACATCAATATGGGATATGATCACCATGCACACATACACACACCGCACAGCGGGTTGGCGTACAATGAATCAGGTGGTCGAGCAGCTGTCGGGGTATAGCCTCCCATTCTTGCACCAGTGCCTGTCGGAGCTCCTGAAGTATCATAGGGGTTTGAAGACGTGCTCGATGGGGTTTAGGTCTGGAAAACAGGCAGGCCGCTCCATTCGCCTAATATCTTCTGTTTCAAGGTACTCATCCATGATGGCAGCTCGGTGGGGTCGTGCATTATCATCCATCAGGAGGCAGGTCGGACCCACTGCAACCCTGAAAAGGTGGACATACCGGTGCAAAATGACGTCCCGATACACCTGACTGTTACAGTTCCTCCGTCAAAGACATGCAGGGGTGTACGTGCACCAATCACAATCCAGCTCCACACCATCAAACCACGATCTCCATACAGCGCCCTCTCAAGGACATTAAGGGGCTGGTACCTGGTTCCTGGTTCACGCCAGATGAAAACCCAGCGAGAATCACTGTTCAGACTATACCTGGACTTGTCCGTGAACATAACCTGGGACGACTGTTCCAATGACCATGTACTGTGTTCTTGACACAAGGCTCTACGGACTCTCCTGTGATCAGGGGTCAGTGGAATGCACCTTGCAGGTCTCCGGGCGAATAAACCACGTCTGTTCAGTCGTCTGTAGACTGTGTGTCTGGAGACAACTGTTCCAGTGGCTGCGGTAATGTCTCGAGCAAGGCTACCTGCAGTACTCCGTGGCCGTCTGCAGGCACTGATGGTGAGATGTCGGTCTTCTTGTGGTGTTGTACACTGTGGGCGTCCCCTACTGTAGCGTCTGGACACGCTTCCTGTCTGCTGGAATTGTTGCCATAATCTTGAGATCACATTTTATGCACACAGAAGGCCCTGCTGTGTTTGACCAACCTCCAGTCGCCCTAGCATTCTACCCCTCATAGCGTTGTCACTATGTGTTCTTTGAGCCATTTTCAACACACAGTCAGAAAACGTCTGCACACTTACTCGCTGCACCGTACTTTGACATGCACCAACACACCTCTGCATATGTGGACTGCTGCCAGCGTCACGGTGCGACGACCGCAGGTCAAATGCACCGCATAGTCATACCCCGAGGTGATTTAAACCCGCAAACTGCCCTCCAGAGTATTGTTTCACCATGTATCAGCATTATCCTTAATTTATGAGCATGAGTGTATATGAGCGTCTGGTGGCCGATAGCTATATGCAAGATGGAGAAGTGATGATTTTGTATCGTGCAGGATACGAACGTGTTTTCCAACATCGATATGGTACGGTGATAGAATCAAAATGTCCAGATGTGTGTGAATTCCTAAGGGACCAAACTGCTGAGGTCATCGACTCGTAGAGTTACACACTACTTAAACTGACTTAAACCAATTTATGCTAACAACAACACACACACACTCATGCCCGATGGAGGACTCGAACCTCCGGCGGGAGGGGCCGCACAATCCGTGACATGGCACCTCAAATCGCGCGGTCACTCCGCGCGGCTGGTGATACAATCGTTCATGGTGATGCAGCTTGGTTGGAGATCGGTTTCACACCGAAAAATTCACGCTTTCCTCGACAGTAGCGGAGCAGTGTAATTGATGAAGTGTCATTGGCGGTAGTTTCAGTATTTCATAATCTGTAGACGACTTTCGAAGGGTTTAACTGCCAGTACAATGTGACTGCTGTATGTTTCTTTTGTTTAAATCTGTACAACACAGCTTTGCCGCTGAAAGTCTCGTCATTTGCCTGTCTGCAGAAAATGGTGGACAGTGTTCCCACACCGGCAGTAGTAGTTTGGTGTATAAATTCAGTGAGAACGAAACAGGATGATCCATTCACAGGTAGTTCCATGAGATCAGAGAGTCCTTTGTATGGGGCATGAGAGTCTCTAAAGACTGGCTCGAAGAAGACGGGGGCATGGTATCTACAGAAAGTGCTGAGAGTTTGTGGTGTCTTCTTTGTTCGAGTGGTCAGAGACAACTCCAAGCAGACCATCCTCCTCTGGTTTGGACAGGTGGTATGCTGACCTCTCCCTCCTTTGTGGCTTTAGAGCGTCTTCAGATCATCAGTTGCTGCACATCGAAAATTTACCGAAAATTCCAGCCATTTTTTTCGCGTCTATAACACTGTGCTTCGAATTCTGTTTCTAGTTTTTTTCACGATCTGTTGTGCGGTTCGATATATGTCATGATCTTTTAGAATGTAATTGTTCTGATTTTCCCGTCTGTACTTAGACATCAGTGTGCTTCGAGAAGTGAGGAAAATTAAAAATACCCTAAGAGCCTTAACATTTCACACTCCAGCAGCAAATATAAACTAAGCCCACTCGTTGTCTCAGAAAAGTGATAAACACAGCAGCAGGTGTAGGACTCAGCAATTTTTCTCTCTCTGGCAGTGCTTTCAAACAAGCATCTAAAACTCGAAAACTGATGAGCGTTATGTTTAGAGTTACAGAGATATTTATTTTGACTTCCAAATAACCTCGTTTTGGTGTGTAAAATCGGATAGGGTACCTATGTCCCACAAAAGCATGTGAAGCATCACAGGGGGCCCCATAAGTGTGCGGTGATCTTTTTAGAGGCTGTGCTCAAGTGTGACGGTATACATCGCAAACTACTGTGCAGCGTTGTATTTGATGCTGCATCGAGAGACACATTCAACTGGATTTAGTAACTTCTGAAGCAGCTTGTTCTCAAAGACAAGGGAAGGTGTAATAACATAGCTCTAATGCTCTACTGATTTATTTTGCCTTTTGTTTTATTTAATGTTACATCGTTGAACTTCTGTAATTAGTGTATGATTAACTCGATACTATAATGAAGTATAACCTCATAATGATCTTTTGTCTTCCTCATATAATATCTTTGGTTATCTTTAAAGTTAAATAATTTTGTGTAGAACTACCAATATGTGCAAATGTTCTGTTTTAATTAATACGTTTGGCTGTTGTTATGTAATTGCTGATCCTCACTTAGGGTTCTTAGTTATTTTGTATGTAAAAGGTGTTGTGGTTCCCCTCGGGAACGGAAGTGAGTAGCGCGCGCAAATTGTGGTTGGCATAGGAAGAAAAGGTGGAATCAAGATTCAGTCGGGGACGAGCTACCAAACTGTCAACTGCCCATGTAAAAGTTGTGTATTGTGTTGGTTCTGAGAGAAGCTTTTCCTGGCGCTTTCCAGTGCCTCGGATGGATGGATAAAGAGCTGGAGCTATTCTGAAATTGGTATCTATCATCGCCACCAAGAAATGACAGAGCCCAGCAATTCTACCTGCAAATCACCTACCAACATGCAATCGCCACCACATTGCGCAATCACTGTAATGGAACACTATAGTAATGTACAGTGAAGGATCAGCTTATTGTATGTGTTAGTGTGCTCAAAATATAAGGTAATTTATAACTGAATTTATGTACCTACCTAGATTTTTTCCTTATCATAACACCTCTCAGGTTCCTCTCCGTTTGAACTAAAGTGATTAACGAGTGTCCTTATTGTAAGAATATTAAAGCCTAGTGTTTTAACTAATTAATGCCTCTCGAACATAGTAAAAAGAAAGTTAAAGCTAATGTGGAAAGAGAGTAAACTAAAGTAAATGATGCTTACTGAAAATAATTTTCCTATTAAAACTGCTTATTAATATGTTGTTGCTAACTTCAAAATTATAGGTTCTTAAAACTGAGGCTTATAAAGTTTTGCTTAGTAAATGATCACATTGCTGCCTGTTGTAAGTCGCAAAAGGTGAGTCAGTATCTTACAAATATGTTAATTTTGTGTCTCACTGTAGTAAAAGTGGAAAACTGCAATAGTGGAATGTTATATACTCATGCTTGCTAAGCACTTTTTTCTTTTGGGTATTGGAAGTGCATATTAATAGTCTAACAGGATCCACAGGTTATCCTTTATACTCGTGATAAATAATTAATAGAAAGACCACTATTTATTAAAACAATAATTTCTTTATTTAAAAGACAGTGAGAGGTAAACTGTTAGTGAATTCCAATTAACTTTCATTCTAAATAGAATAGTATTTAGTTGGGAGAGACTTAACCTGTGATCAGTTCATAATTTTGCAATGAACTACATTTACAATTTTATGTCAGCTGGGAAAATGTTTGAAACGTAATACAGAACCTATGTCCAATTTGTGATTCTACAGTGTATAGTAATAGTAATGTTATAAAAACCATTCAGTTTGAATAAGCCCTGAAAGTAATAGTGTGTATTGATATCTGTTATATTTATGCAAATAATTTGTAGTACTCTGTCAACTCCAGACTTTTAACGTTAACATATGCAGATGTCAGAGTTCATTGCACTCCCGTGTGGCAAAATATAGGTTGTGTTTGTCCATTAAAGTTACTCATACATAGTTTCTTAAACAAGAATGTTAATCATTCTCTTGCCTAATTAGGCTGGCGACCGTTTTCTTTATTCTTTAAACAGTGTAGCTAGGTAAAATATTATATGTTACTGTTTGAATATTTACGTAATTCTGAATTTCACTTCGGATAAGCCACGTCCGTTAGGTACAACACGGTCAACACAACAAAATTACTCTCAGAGGGTAACACTGCTCTGCTTCTTCATACTATAATTACTTGAATAAGAATAATTTGACTATACGAGCTGCCTTCAGCTTTGAGGTTATGGTATAGTAGTAGCAGACGGAAGTGTTATAAAGGGTATGGTTGTTGTTGTGGTCTTCAGTCCTGAGACTGGTTTGATGCAGCTCTCCATGCTACTCTATCCTGTGCAAGCTTTTTCATCTCCCAGTACCTACTGCAACCTACATCCTTTTGAATCTGCTTAGTGTATTCATCTCTTGGTCTCCCCCTACGATTTTTACCCTCCACGCTGCCCTCCAATACTAAATTGGTGATCCCTTGATGCCTCAGAACATGTCCTACCAACCGATCCCTTCTTCTGGTCAAGTTGTGCCACAAACTTCTCTTCTCCCCAATCCTATTCAATACTTCCTCATTAGTTATGTGATCTACCCATCTAATCTTCAGCATTCTTCTGTAGCACCACATTTCGAAAGCTTCTATTCTCTTCTTGTCCAAACTATTTATCGTCCATGTTTCACTTCCATACATGGCTACACTCCATACGAATACTTTCAGAAATGACTTCCTGACACTTAAATCAATACTGGATGTTAACAAATTTCTCTTCTTCAGAAACGCTTTCCTTGCCATTGCCAGCCTACATTTTATATCCTCTCTACTTCGACCATCATCAGTTATTTTGCTCCCCAAATAGCAAAACTCCTTTACTACTTTAAGTGCCTCATTTCCTAATCTAATTCCCTCAGCATCACCCGACTTAATTAGACTACATTCCATTATCCTTGTTTTGCTTTTGTTGACGTTCATCTTATATCCTCCTTTCAAGACACTGTCCATTCCATTCAACTGCTCTTCCAAGTCCTTTACTGTCTCTGACAGAATTACAATGTCATCGGCGAACCTCAAAGTTTTTATTTCTTCTCCATGAATTTTAATACCTACTCCGAATGTTTCTTTTGTTTCCTTTACTGCTTGCTCAATATACAGATTGAACATCATCGGGGACAGGCTACAACCCTGTCTTACTCCCTTCCCAACCACGGCTTCCCTTTCATGTCCCTCGACTCTTATAACTGCCATCTGGTTTCTGTACAAATTGTAAATAGCCTATCGCTCCCTGTATTTTACCCCTGCCACCTTCAGAATTTGAAAGAGAGTATTCCAGTCAACATTGTCAAAAGCTTTCTCTAAGTCTACAAATGCTAGAAACGTAGGTTTGCCTTTCCTTAATCTTTCTTCTAAGATAAGTCGTAAGGTCAGTATTGCCTCACGTGTTCCAGTGTTTCTACGGAATCCAAACTGATCTTCCCCGAGGTTGGCTTCTACTAGTTTTTCCATTCGTCTGTAAAGAATTCGCGTTAGCATTTTGCAGCTGTGACTTATTAAGCTGATAGTTCGGTAATTTTCACATCTGTCAACACCTGCTTTCTTTGGGATTGGAATTATTATATTCTTCTTGAAGTCTGAGGGTATTTCGCCTGTTTCATACATCTTGCTCACCAGATGGTAGAGTTTTGTCAGGACTGGCTCTCCCACGGCCGTCAGTAGTTCCAATGGAATATTGTCTACTCCGGGGGCCTTGTTTCGACTCAGGTCTTTCAGTGCTCTGTCAAACTCTTCACGCAGTATGGTACTTCCCACAAAAAAGCGTGAATTGTCTCAGGGATGATTTCACACGTGTACGATGATATTCTTTTTAGAGCATGCGTTCAAGTGTGGTGATGGTATTCCTCAGAATAAAATGTGTGATTAGATTGCATATTGTTTAAATATTCTTGTGTCATGTGTAAAGCTATATATATATATATATATATATATATATATATATATATATATATATATATATATATATATATCACTCTCTCACTCCCTCCTTCTCTCTCTCTCTCTCTCTCTCTCTCTCTCTCTCTCTCTCTCTCTCTCTCTCTCTCTCTTTATTCGTACAGTGGTACATTCCAGTTCCAAGTACCTCCAGCATACTGCGACCCTGGGCAGCTTGCAAGTGGTGATGAGATATGACAAAGTTTTCCAGATACATTTAAACAATCTGTGACAGTGTAACAATGTGGTTCCTTATGCAATCAGAATGAAAAATCGCCACAAATGTTTAATGTCATGTGTTTGAAACACCACTGTCAATTTGGAGGTGTATTGCGATTTCTGAAATAAATAAACAATATTCTTAAACGAATTGTTTAAACAATGCCTTGTGCACGGTACATTAGCCTACCATTGTGCCATACTCCCTGTCCAGCAGCTAGGCACAGACTTAGCGAATTTCGCGCCATTTTTTCCATGAGGTGCCGCCTTGGATTATGTCACAGGAGGGAGAGGGGCCAATAGCGCTTGTTGTGAACTAGGCCATTTGGACTCTAGACCTTAACGTGATCACACTGGATGGAGCTACTATCTATGGCAACTTAAACTGTTTAAATAAACAACACACCACAACGCATAAAAAATAAAGACTTACATCCATCCAATCTGGCTGCCATGCGCAGATTGAGTCCTTTTCGAGCCCATTTCGATTTGGGAAAGAGGACAGCAGGGGCCACCATTTTGGATCCGCCTTCTTGAATACATCTAGCTACGATGCAGAGTTGGCTGATGCTCCCTTTACCCTACTGCTTGCATTGTACGAGAACGAACTGTATTCTTCCTACCCTCTCCATACACGATGGATTACTTTCTGCATTAGTAAATACCATCGTTCACTCACAACCTACTGCTTGAACTGTCATACACTGACTAGCAAGTCGCAAAGCACTCATCGAACACACAAGCACACTGTAAGCAAATATTACAACATCGTACCTGGCAACTACGATGGCTGAATGGCACAAACAGGTGTCGATGTGGAAGTTTTTCAAAATACAATATCTTGCAAACCCCACTGACATTCCAATTTACCCTACTTTTAATTTGTTTTTATCAATAGGCATTGTTGCATCTAAAAAAATTCTGTCAGCATTAAAAATACACTTCCTATGTATCATTACAGGCGTTATATTGACTAACAATACGAGCCCCTGACTACCAATCCTATCTGTGAAAACTGCACAGCAGTAGCATTTTACATTGCTGCGGTGCAAGTTTTAGGTAACTCACCTCATATATCACTCAGTGTGGTTTCTGTGACTACCTGCATATAGCTGCTTTTCTTTCAGTTTATCATCTGCCACCAACGAGACATGCCTGGGTAGAAAATAAGGAGAAACTGTGTTTGCTCAGTGTGGAATCTATCCTAAAAGAAATTAATTCATAACCAAACGCACAAGAGTGAGGTATAACTTCAAAATGTATTATCAGTACAGTAACACAGGAACCAAAGTGTAGCGACAATAGTGTCCCTGGATTTGGAAGCAGTAATTTCTGTTATACAGCGCTGTGTAGGTTTCGTTTCGGCAGAAAGCCCTGTGACGGGGCAACGACGGTCGCCATGGCAACGGGGAAGCTGGCTGGCGACGCCCCCACAGCGAGGAGACGAAGCCTTGCCTTCGGCAGGCCCGCCTTTGTCGGCCGCCAGCAAATTGCCGCCGGCAATAACAACTCCAGCGACAAACAGGTGAACGACCGCTAGAGAGCACGTGTGCTGCGCCGGGGTGAGAGGCCACTGCCCGAAATCAAGGCGACGACGCATTCGCAACTACAGCTAAGGTCGCGTCCAGCGTAAGCGACAGAAGCGACCGACAGCGAGCAACGTCGGGATACGCGACACTCCAACAGCAAGCGACAGCATCGGGCGATACGCTGGGGTGTCCTGCGTGCGAGTGGCGACCTCCCGCTACAAGGCGGCTACTATAGCCGACAGCCCCGGATCTACGATATTTCCGAAAATGGTTCAAATGGCTCTGAGCACTAGGGGACTTAACATCTGAGGTCATCAGTCATCTAGAACTTAGAACTACTTAAACCTAACGAACCTAAGGACATCACACACATCCATGCCCGAGGCAGGATTCGAACCTGCGACCGTAGCGGTCGCGCGGTTCCAGACTGAAGCGCCTAGAACCGCACGGTCACACTATCCGGCTGTAAACACTTCACAGATGTTTTTGTGCTTGGTGTGGTCAAAGACGAATTTTTCATAGTGCTAAAGATATAATTATTAAACAAGTGACATATGCAGGAAACAATTGGCATATGCAGGAAATAACTTTAAAATATGTCTTTAAAAGTACTGACATAGCTGTGGCTTGTGAAATCTGTTTGTTCATTTAATATCGATTCTAGTTTTTTTATTTTGTGGAGGTATTTCTCCAGTTGTTCAAACAGATTTAGGGTTGTGCCAGTGATATTTTTTATGTCTGGTGCAAAGTGATATCAAAAGTCCGCGAGAGTTTTTTTGCTGGTCATGTGTTGTTTTTTTTATCTTTGCCGTAAGACTATAGAGCCTCCTAGTTTTTGTTACTTCTCTGTTGTTTTTTTACTTTCTTCTCCTTGTGAGTTTTTGTGAATAAATATTTTTTCGTTAACACATTATACCGGAAGGCTATGCGATTATTTGTTGTAGGCAAGTCGCCTACATAATTGGTGACCTCCGATTAAGGAACTTTAAACCTTTCGTTAGCTACGTAGACATTAACTGCAAAATCAATGAACGACGACGGCAAACGATACGGTTCGATAACGGAAGAAATTCATAGACTTCAGAATGATATAGAAACTTTACAGTTGCATATTTCGAAAGATATGAACTTCAAGCATATACCGGACCAAAGGAATGACGTTGGTTCAACAACCATGGCACACACCAGCAAGGCAACATCATCGGAAACTGGGACTACTGCAGCACAACCACAGCAAGTAACAGCAATGGAACTACCCGCTGGTTTCAACGTTTCACCAACTCAACGGTTGCAATTACGAGCGCCCCCATTCATGCCTTCTCAGCCACACACATTTTGGACCATCAGACCTCGGCTTTGATATCTGACATTATAGTGAACCCGCCTACAGAAGGAGCATACTGTAGACTGAAAGAAGAATTGATTTCTCGGTGTGTGAAGTCAGTCGACATCAGAGTCAAACAAGTACTGTACCAAGAGAAACGGGGAGATAGGAACCCGTCAGAATACTGCCGTCATTTACGCAGCCTGGTAGATAGTTCGACAGTCTCTGATAGACTGTTACTCCACGTATGGCAACAACAGCTACCAACGCAAGTAAGAACTACACCAGCTATATACGACTAAAGATCAGTTGACAAACTGCTGCTCGCTGCAGACAGAATCTACGAGGCGCACGAGCCTACTGCAACAGTCGCAATGACGTCGACAGATGCCACGTACGATAAATACCATTACCAGGAAGACCAAACCGACGATATAACAGTAAACTGTGCCGCGGTCGCAACGCGACAAACAACAAAAACTTCAAACGAGATTAAAGATATAAAAACTGCAATAGAGGATTTGCGAACGCAGCTACGAATAAAATTCAAGTATCAACATATCCCTGGGGCTCCGCAATTTAGGGGCGGGGGGGGGGGGGGGGGGGGGCTGTGTGGCAGTGATATTTTCATGTCTGGTGCAAAGTGATATCAAAAGTGCGCGAGAGTTTTTTTTCTGGTCATGTGTTGTTTCTCATCTTTGCCGTAAGACTATAGAGTCTCCTAGTTTTTGTTACTTCTCTGTTGTTTTTTTAGTTTCTTCTCATTGTGAGTTTTTGCGAATAAATTTTTTTTCGTTAACACATTATACCGGACGGCTATGCAATTATTTGTTGTAGTCAAGTCGCCTACAGGGTATTACCATTGGCTTCATTATGTAATACTACCAAATTGTTGTTTAGATTGTTGATAACATGTTGTGCAATGACTGATTTTTCAAATTGGTTGAGCCTGAAAGCATTTACGTGTTCTTGAAAATGGGTTTTGAAGTTTCCCCCTGTTTGCCGTACATAGTAAGCAGGACAACTGGCGCATGATACTTTGCACACACCATTGTTGTTGTATGTTTGCGTATTTGAGTTTATGTTAAGGGTAAATTTCCTAACATCTTATTAATTGAGATTGAAATTGTTTCATTTGTTTTTTTGAAAATGTTAGCTATTTTTTGTGATATTGGGCCCAGGTATGGGATACTGGTGAATATTTTCTCTTCTTTCATAGTGTGGCCATTCACTGTCTTGCTTTTGTGTATTTGTCTGTCTAAATTGTCAATTGTTTTGGTTGTGTAGCCATTGCTTATGGCAGTGCCCTTTATTGTATCTATTTCATACTTGAGGGTGTTTTCTTTTACGTGGTGGCTGTGCGGTTCTGGCGCTGCTGTCCGGAGCCACGAGGCTGTTACGGTCACAGGTTCGAATCCTGCCTCGGGCATGGGTGTGTGTGATGTCCTTAGGTTAGTTAGGTTTAAGTAGTTCTAAGTTCTAGGGGACTTATGACCTAAGATGTTGAGTCCCATAGTGCTCAGAGCCATTTTTTTGTTTTCTTTTAAATCAAGAGAGTGTACTCTGTGTAGCATGTTTCTGTGTGGTTGGATGGTATAATGAGTTATCCAGTGTTATGTCTGTGTGTGTGTGTTTTCTGTGTATGCTGAACTTATATTTTTGTTGATGGTTGGTGATTTTAAGATCCAAGAAATTTATGCTTTTTTTGTCCTCATGTTCTATTGTGAATTATGTGTTTTTGTGGGAAGAAGAGTTTGATGTATATTACATATATGTTCGAGAAAATGTAAGCTACGTTATTTGGTCTGAAGTGTGCCAAAGTCCAGCGCCATGCCTCTTCACACAGCATTCTTCTACTGCACGTCATTGTATTTCGCTCTCTGGAATTCTATTCTCTAATGGAAGCCATAAAACCCATATTCAGGACAGTGGAAATAAAAAAAAGCACTCACCATGAATACTGGGTGGGATTATTTGTAACCAGAAGAACAAGAACTCTTCTGAAAATTTGCACTCTTTGTTGCCTATTAGCTAATAACTTTCTCTTTTGTGTGACAGAAAATTAAATATAGAATACATAAAATCAGTAAAGACAAGAGACAAGCAAGACAGTACACAATTCTTCAGTCAACATTTTTTCTGTCTAATCTTGCTACAGCTCTATACGCTGTGCTTTCCTTTCTGCGAAAGAATATATTACCTCACCAAAGTTCGTTAAACGTTTTGCTGCATGTAAAATCAAAATGTCTTTGTCTAATACTCAAAAAACTGTTAATACGAATAGTACCCTAGACCACTCTATTTCGTTGCGTATATTTTCTCACTGTTTGTCAGATAAAACAAAATAGGCCTTTCTGAAATTTCCGCAATTGTTATTCAAGCCAAATGAGGTAGACTGTTTTGGCACAAATTCATTTTTATTACCTCATTTGTAAAAATAATACGACAGAATATAATTCACGAAGTACCAGTATCAAATGCCTATTAGGCCTACTACAAGCAAAAAGTCTTATGTCAGGAAATAGTTTCACACTTCATTCATACGCTCCAGTTTCTCAAGCATGGGATCGAAAAGTAGTACTACGAAAATTTTATATAAATTTACAATCGTCACATTATCCATATAATCTGTGTGATGTCCCCGTTTCTTCTCCTTCCTCGTTCTAACAAGCAATTTTGTCATCACTAACTCTGTAACTGTTCCTACCATTGTCAAAACTTATCCTCCAGTTAACTCCACTAACCCTGTCAGAATCACCGGTTGTGCTATCCCACGTTTATTCTCCGGTTAGGAGTTATTACGTGTTTGTACTCGTACAATGCGTTTTCCGCGCATTCCGAGAATTGAACTTCAGCGGCTGCTCACCGGGGACTGCACAACTGTCCCTTAGTAGTGTACCGCTCTGGCAAAAACTTTCTGCCAAAATTTCATTTTGTTGGATACACTGAAAAGATTATGTAATCAGCCTTACCTGTTATTCCCGCTAGCCGTTTATTCCCACTCTGAATCTATGGATTTTGCTAATAATTATAACAACGCTGATCATTCACGCGCCCTGTTAACCATATAAACAAACAGCGATTGGGGATTCCCCTGGCAGAGACATCACGTACATTATGCACACTCAAAAAAATCAACTTATGATTCTCTCAGAAATCAATTTAGATTGTGTCCAAAAATCTTCAAAAACCAACAGGAACGCGTTTCAAAATCATATTAATAATCGAGAGACCAAATACTGTGGATGCTAGGCGCTTTGTGAAGCAAGGTTTTTTCCTTCAATAATATGAATCTGGCGCCCGCTGAAATTGCCGCCCAGGGCAGACACCCCGGTTTGCCGCCACCGCCCCGTTAGGTCCGGGCCTGATGGCCGACCAGCTGTTTCTATAAAATGACGCCCATAAACCGTAGAATATTTGCGTTCGAGAGTAAGTCAAGAAAATCCTCCTTACTTAGGTAAATTCGGCCGTAAAGGAGCACCGTGCATGAAGTGTACGAGGGGAGTAATCTTCATGGAGAATTTCGAAATTTATATCATAAACTACGAAGATCACTGGATAAAGACTTCGAATGGTTGTGGATAAGTAGAGAGACTTTCGACTATGTTATCAACAAATTAAAGACGAATGTTTCTTATACGACCAAGAACTTTCAACAACAGGTAAGCGCGGAAGAGTGACTGACTACGGTAAATGCATAAGAATGAGCGATGTTATACATGAAGGACTGGTGGTGTAATGAGAGCGTCGTTGACTAACGAACGAGACTGTTGTTGGGTCTCAGGTATGATCCTGCCTAAATCTTCTGTTTTAACTGGCTCAGTTACTGTGTCTAAGTTTTATCTATTATACACTGTGTACACTGTATCTCAAAGAATATTTTTAAGGTCTCGTCAAAGTACTTGATCTTTAAGTGTACGAACACCTATTCCAGAGCATTACACACATTAAACTCTGTATAAAACATAATGAACAACCATGAAATATTACTCATATCTGATTGCTGGGAACATAATTCATCAGCAACCAATGTTGAGGCTTGGCATTTTAATTAATCTAAATAGTCTGCATAAGTTTTGTTCAGAAAGCATCTCATTGACATCTCATTTTCCTTCCTAGTGTCCTATCGAAATTCCTATAATTTTTGATTAAGAATTTAATTACGCAATAATTCGAAGAAAGCCTTTTGGATAGTTAAATATCACACCGATCTCTCTTTTTATGCGCAGGATAGCTAGGAGTTGAAAAGATGAACTTTCTGACACTTCATTTACACAGCTAGCAGCACCTGCTCGTGAAATATTTCAGTATTTCCCCAAATTGGCAATTAACTCTTCCTTAATTATTCTGATTACTTTCAAGCAACTAAATATTCTCTTGCTATAAGTTGGAAAAGTTAGAAAGTTGAGGTAAGGTCTTATGGGACCAAACTGCTAAGTCGACACACTACTTAATCTAACTGAAACTAACTTACGCTATGGGCAATACACACCCATGCGCGAGGGACCTCCGACGGGGGGAGCCGCAAGGAACGTGACAAGGCTCCCTAGACCGCGCGGCTTCTCTGCGCGGCTTTCTTGCGATACTAGACCTCACGCTGGCCACTTTGATACCCAAATTGCCTGTTTCTCACGCTCTGGTTGACGATGAAAATTTGGACAGAAACTCTTTTTAATTAAACTGCAGTCAGCTCAAGATGGATTGTAACCTCCCCACAAAAAATTTAGTAAATAATAATAATAATATGATTCTAATTTTAGTGTAACCTCACAAAAAAATGGTTCCCATTTAATGTACCCACAAAATTCTTTTCTCATTTAATGTAAGCTCGAAACAGAAAAATTCCTAAACCTCGTAATAAAAAATAAATTCAGTAACCTGGTAAAATTTGGACGACAGCAGTGCTGCGTCATGGCCCTGTAAGATCATTCTGAATAAAAAGCAAAAATTCTCTCCTCGATAAAGTCGGCAACTATCTACTCTTACAATAGCTCTTTTCCGCCACAACTCTGTGCATTGCTGGCCTATACATTTGTTATTTATGAAAGGAAGCAAATGATTTTTCTTTTGCAACAATCGGAATGATCATGCATTAAAAAAATATTAAATTCTTTAAATTGAAATGAATGCTTGTTATTATTAGGATTTGGCTCTGAGCACTATGGGACTTAACATCTATGGTCATCAGTCCCCTAGAACTTAGAATTACTTAAACCTAACTAACCTAAGGACATCACACAACACCCAATCATCACGAGGCAGAGAAATATTATTAGGACATTTTTAAAAGATATACATGCGAGTTTACATAATATTACTAGATATGCGCGAGGCTGCTTTTTTTTTTTTACCTTATACAATAATACTCAGGCTCCGCCATCGCTCCACCGCGACCGGGCCAGCCAACATGATACACCAGACAAGACCAGAGCAGACACACACACACACTGGCCACAACTTACTGCTACTGCTACACAGTTCGTACAGTCAACACTGCTCTCTGGTCAGCGATTCTCTTATACCTTGCGTATCGCAGGCAGTGCATGAGCAATACATCGAAATTACATCTTCTTGGACCTCTTACATAAAATTACATCTGTATTACATCCGCTCGGACCTCTTACATACATATCGCAGGCAGCGCATGAGCAATACATCGAAATTACATCTGCTCGGACCTCTTACATAAAATTACATCTGTATTACATCTGCTCGGACCTCTTACATAACCCTCCACTGGGGGGGGGCAAAAATTTGGCAGCGATAGTGAGTCAATTGGACTTGCCACGAGCAACAAATTTTTCTTAATTAACTAAGTTTACAGTCACAGAGTATATATACACACACACACACACATATATATATATATATATATATATATATATATATATATATATATATATATATGTTCTGTACTCAGTGCATGTGCACTCTATTTCATTTCATGTTCTGCACTTATATATATATATATATATATATATATATATATATATATATATATATATATATATGCACTGAGTACAGAACATATGAAGAAATCACAAAATGTATACGCAATGAGTACAAACCATATTAACAAATGACATAAAGTGCATACGCACTGTAGTACAGAACATATCTAGCAATGACAAAATGTATACGCAATGAGTACAAAACATATCAACAAATGACATAAAGTGCATACGCACTGTAGTACAGAAAATATCTAGCAATGACAAAATGTATAGGCAATGAGTACAAAACATACAGTATTAACAAATGACATAAAGTGCATACGCACTGTAGTATTTTTTTACCATTTTACAAGAACTAGGATAGAAAAGGGAAGGATTGCATCATGGTTGTAGCACAGTAGGTTGCACGTAGCTGCACTGAAAGTCCATATCTTTCTACAGAAGCACAACACCAAGTGAGACAATCCTAAGTTCTCTTCCCTGAAGTATTAATCAGTGTAGCCAAGACACTGAAATGTCGTATGAATATTCAATGTTATCATTTTGGTAATACATTAGGTACACCAAACAGTGGAACCATAATAACATCTCCATTGTTCAAGGTAGTGGACACCATGATGTGTCAACACCACACTCTTCCACCAACGTAGAATTAGTGCAGAAACCAAATATAGTGCTCCATGATCATAAGGATAGAAAGGACAAACGTATATTGCAGTAATTTCTGGTAATTAGGTCAGAAGATGAAGGACATTAAGTCTTATGCTAGTCATCATTGACAATTACACTAGTCTATCAACCGATTTGAGTAATTGGTGGCACTCATTGCCTAGTTACTAAGAATTTCTGTACTATGTATGGAGTATTACAGAATATTATTCATAAGTCATCTGATGACAGTAAATATTGGCACTCATTGGCCAGTTACAAACCATTTTTATACATTATTTAAAAGTGATCATTCAAAGCAAGAGTTAATTAATGGCATACCATTTACATAATTCATCTAGTTATAGTAATCATTGGCACTCTTTGGCCAGTTACAAACCATCAGAAGTCATCCTTCAAAACAGGAGCTAATGAGTGTAGCATCAAGCTACTGGTATTCATATATAATAGCATGTAGGTGACATAATACAAAATTAAAATAAGAAACAGTGGCATTCATTGGCCAGTTACTAAAGATATAGCAAGTATTGAATAGTACAAAACATTTTTCATCATTGAAGTGACATACGACGTATTTAAAATAATTATTGGCACTCACTGGCCAGTTACAAAGTATTCTTATATTTTTATAAAACCTTATTCAGTATTATTCAGAAGTTATCATTCAAAATGAGAGTTAATTATTGGCATAGCATTTATAGAGTATAACAAAAATATTATTTACAGAAATTATTGGCATAGTACTTATGCATTATTACAAAACATCATTCTGTATTACTTAGAACTCATCGTTCAAGTGACATAGGAAATATTGAAAATGTAACACACTGTAACTATTACTCATGGTCTGTGATTAGAAAACATCATTCAGTATTACTCAGAACTGATCATTCCAGTGACATAAGACATATTTAAAATGTAACACACTGTAACTATTATTCAAGGTCTATATTTTTTTTGTGCTAGCAATGCATTGCGTTGGGATCGATAATTAATTGCTGGCACATGAAAATATTTGCTTTTGACTTATTGCTGAAAATGAGGATAGGTAACATCATTCGTCATGAGTCAGCTGTAGCAAGGTTATGAAACAAGTAGAGTATATGTGATCACATTCATGAATGACACACACAAATGGGTAAAAAAATACAAGTACTAGAACAGGCTTAATGACTAACTGCTTATAGCACATTAATTGCATGAATAGCTTCTCCTAGAAAAAATACAAAATGGATTATTAAGCTGAAAGAAGAAACGCATATTATGCTGAAAACTAGTGAACTTCAAATTAACAGGTAATGAAATGTGTACTCAATATATATATGTACTCTAGCTGTCCTTTCCAAAACCTTCAGTCATTGTACCATGCCACATAAGACATACTATCAAAACGAACTGCAACAAATACTTAAATAACTCATCTGCAAAGAAAAACATAAAAGTGGTGCGTTTAGTGGCCATATAAAATTTATCACTATCATCACCTGTAAACAAAAACTTCGTTATTCATATCACAATAACTTCATTATTATCATCACCTGCAAAGAAAAACTTCATTATTCATATTACCATATTCTTCATCACTATTCATCATCATTCATTATCATCTGCAAAAAGACACTTCATTATTCATTATTCATATTACCATTTACTGCATACAACTATTCATAGTATAGAGTTCCTTATTTCTAGCATATTTCATCACTAAAACTAAGATGTGTAGTTCAGTCTGACAGCCTGCATCAGTCACCTCGTATTCTGAAAGAAAAATAATTAGTTAAGAATGCTATCATACGATGTGTATAGAATATTCATGTTAATGTTTGTTAATTCTGACCCATTTACTCTTCGTGATGAGGTATTGCATCTTCTTTCGTTCATTCCGAAGGTGAAAACTGTGGTTTGTTTCATTTATTTCATTTACACATCATTGCTTTCTGAAAATGATGAACAATGATTAGTGTCTTGCATTTAAATCATATACCCATTAAATAAAAACTGGTTTCTAGTGATATAATTAAGCATACAGCATAGCATGACGGAAAACGTAATATGTCAAAAACATAGACAGTGTGCAGGTGCAAAAACGTACACAGAGTATCATAATGTAGTAGCAAAAAAAAAGTAAAATAGTCACGATATTGAGATATCATAAGGCAAAAATGTCAAAGTCAACTGGTGTTTGTTATATCTTAAAGATTTCATAGTGCATACAAACAAACAGGAAAACAATCATACATACATGTAAAATGGAAAATGTGCACGGTCTGATATATAACGACAAGAAATGACTTTCTTTGTGTTCAGCTTGTATGTTGTGTAGTTGATAGAGGCGTGAGTTGAAGACTTTAATGGAGAAAGAATTTGATAAAATTAATATGTCACTAGATAGAATTACATAATTGTTCATAAAATATGTAAGTTTATCTGGAAAATATGCACGGTCTTATGTGTAATGACAAGAAAAGCGACCTGATAACCTTACCTTGCCGGGCACTTGCCAAGAAAAAATATGATAATCATCAGTAAGTAATCACATAGATATAATTGCATAAGTGGTCATAAAATGTGTAAGTTTATCTGGAAAAATGTGCACGGTCTGATGTGTAACGACAAGAAAAGTGACCTGCTAACCTTACCTTGCCGGGCACTTGCCAAGAAAAAATATAATAATCATCAGTAAGTGTTCATATAAATAATTGCATCATTGGTCATATAAAAATCAGGAAAAGGCATTACGGTGTGATAAATCATAAAGTATGTTCTTTCAATAAAGTGTTTAATATTGGAGACATGGTGATTGCCTTTACTTTTTCTGGTTCTCAGAGTTTCGACGTGTACTACATTGGGGTGACGAATGCTGCAAATTCTGTATGGACCTGCATATAGAAGCTCAAATTTACTACATCTCTTCTTTCCTCTGTTAGATAAATAGTGTGTACGTACTAATATCTTCTGTCCAATGTGAAAGTCATGGCGTGTACAAACCTGTTTTTGCTGTCTTCTCCGGCGCTCTGCGGCACGTTTGATGTTGTTCAGCGCAATGTCAATTATTTCATGGTGTCGCAGTCGACGAGATGTAGAAAGGGATACTAATTCTTTAATTTTGTTAGGTGGTTCAACATTTTTCAGTATAACAGTCGGAGATAGCATAGTAGATTCATTTGGTATGGAATTAATTACATCCTGGAATGAGAGTATTTGTGTGTCCCAATCAATATGTCTTTTATGGCAGTATATTCTACACAGTTTACCAATTTCTTTCATTAATCGTTCACAAGGGTTTGAAGAAGCATGATACTTCGATATATAGATCGGAGAAATGTTTCTTGTTCGTAACATTCGTGTCCATATAGCAGATCGAAATTGTGGTCCATTGTCGGAAATTACTTTCAATACATGCCCTACATGAAATAAAAAATGTTTTACAAATGCTTTCAAAACAGATTTAGCAGTAGCTTTGCGTAACGGAGTGAAGGTAACAAATTTTGAAGTGAGTTCAACAGCGACAAAGATGTAGCAAAAACCTCTATTAGTTCTAGGAATCGGACCAAAAATGTCTACAGCGGCCATGTGTCTCAATTTAACAGGTACAATGGGATGTAACGGAGGAATATGTGAAGTCGTGTCTGACTTAGCTTTCTGGCAGATTTTACATGACGCTAAAACTCGTCGAATACGTTTTTCCATGTTGGCAAAATAACAGTTCTGTCTCAGTATTAGAAAACATTTTCTGGCTCCATAATGTGCGTAACTTAAATGAGTATACCAAATTAATTTGTTAACAAGCTCGTCAGGAATGCATAGTAACCAATTGTTGCTGTCAGGGTGAGAGCGGCAAAACAGAATATTATTGCGTACAGTGTAATGGTTTCTCATGGTAACATTATTCCTATCTTGCCAAAGGTGTTGAATTTCTTTCCATACGTTGATTTTACTCTGCTCTTGTGCTATGTCTCGTAATGACGACGAAATGAAATTTTCAAATGCAACTTGTTGAATATACATGACGCTGAAATTTGCTTTGCAGAAGTTGGATGCGATGTCTTGCTGATTGTTGCTGAGAGAATGGGGTAGTGCGTCTGCTACAATATTTTGTGTACCGGGAATGTGAACAATTGTAAAATTAAATTCCTGTAAATAAAGTTTCCATCTGCTTAACCTGTCGTGTGTAAATTTAGCGGAAAGTAAAAACTGTATAGCTCTATGATCTGTGTATATGGTAGTGTGTCTTCCATAAAGAAAATGCCTAAATCTCGTAAATGCCCATACAACACATAATGTATCAAGTTCTGTAACAGAATAATTGCGTTCAGCAGGTGACAGAATGCGACTCGCAAAGGCGACGTTTTTAATTACTGTAGTACCATCTTCTTCAATTTCCTGAAAAATGTGTACGCCTAAAGCGGTGTTAGAACTGTCGGTAGCAATGGAATTTTTTTTAGTAAGATCTGGATGTGATAAAAGTGGTGCGTTCAACAAAGCTTGTTTCAGATTCACAAATTCAGAATGTGCTTGGCTATCCCAGGACCAAATAGTGTTTTTACCCGTCAATTGACATAACCTAGGGGTGTCTAAAGCAGAGTAATGAATAAATTCACGAAAAAAGTTAATTAAACCCCAAAAGCTGCGTAGTTGTTTCTTCGTCGTAGGAACAGTAATGTCACGTAAAGCTTGAAGTTTTTCCGGGTCAGGCGCAATGCCTTCTGCTGAAATTACATGTCCAAGAAATTGTATAGAAGTTTTCCCAAAGTGCGATTTACTGAGATTAACTGTGAGTCCTTGTGCACGTAAAGTTCGTTAACAGTTGTTCAAGAATCAGATTGTGTTCAGACCAGTTAGCTTCTGCAATAAGAATGTCGTCTACATACGTTGTGATTCTGTCTTTAAGTTCTGTCGGAAGTATGGTATTCAAACTGCGAATAAATGCTGCTGAAGAAATTCTTAAACCGAACGGTAATTTGCAAAATAGATAACAGTCACCAAAACAGAGAAAAGCCGTGTACTTTCTGCAGTTCGGATGGAGCTGAATTTCCCAAAATCCCGATTTCAAATCTAATGTGGAATAAATAGCAGTACCATGAAATTTCTGTAGAAGTTCTTCTAGTGTCTGTGGGCGATCTGTTTCATTAATAATAATGTCGTTGATGTGACGCGAATCAAGTACGAGACAAAGTGAACCATCCTTTTTCTTAACAATATGGTGTGGGTTTATGTACGGACTAACTGCCGGTTCAATAATTCCTTGGTCAACCATAGCTTGCAATTCTTTCTTAACTTGTTCTCTGTGAATATACGGAATGGGATAATGTTTGGCTTTTAACGTGTCGTACTGTTTAACTTGAAATTCATACATAAAACCGGACATAGTACCAGAGACGTTGTCAAAAACTGGAGCTTCCTGTAAAAGAATTTTGCGTAGTTGCGTGCGTTCGTCGTCTGTATTTGCACTGCTCTGTTTAACTTTATCAGAAATCATTTGCATAACGTCATAGTCGGCTTCGTTTGGAGTATTATAGTTGTGTACGTACGTATCTGTGAACAATGCGGAATGACTGTCTATGTTACGTGATGCGGAAATGACCTCTGTACGATTAATTGTTTGTTCTTCTGCAGATAAAGAGTGCTGAAATTCTAATGCCAGTTGTACATTTTCATCCTTTAACATTAAATAGGAATTTTGAAAGTCAATAATTGCGTCGTGTTGTACCAGAAAATTCGTACCTAAAATAACGTCTGTTGTCAATAAGGGAACAATCCAAAATTTGAGTGAAATGTATGACCTGCAATACAAAATGATAAATGTGTCTGTAATTTTTCATCTACTCCTTTACCAGATACTGCTCCTTTTACTTTAGTTTTGCCTAATGGTAATATAGGATAGGTATTCTCTTTGTTACATTCGTTGAAAATTTCCTCATTTATAACTGACATAGGTGATCCAGAATCGATTACTGCTGAAAATTTGGATGATCCAATCTTTACTTCAGTGACAGGGTGTGAAATGGTTTTTTGAATTACTGGTGTTTCCTGCAAAAGAGTGTCTCGGATGTCGTCAAAAGTAATAAGATTTTCGTAAACAAGATTCTGTGTGTCAAAAGTATTGCTTGCGTTGCTGGAAGATGCAACCTGTACTGTATCTACACTCCTGGAAATTGAAATAAGAACACCGTGAATTCATTGTCCCAGCAAGGGGAAACTTTATTGACACATTCCTGGGGTCAGATACATCACATGATCACACTGACAGAACCACAGGCACATAGACACAGGCAACAGAGCATGCACAATGTCGGCACTAGTACAGTGTATATCCACCTTTCGCAGCAATGCAGGCTGCTATTCTCCCATGGAGACGATCGTAGAGGTGCTGGATGTAGTCCTGTGGAACGGCTTGCCATGCCATTTCCACCTGGCGCCTCAGTTGGACCAGCGTTCGTGCTGGACTTGCAGGCCGCGTGAGACGACGCTTCATCCAGTCCCAAACATGCTCAATGGGGGACAGATCCGGAGATCTTGCTGGCCAGGGTAGTTGACTTACACCTTCTAGAGCACGTTGGGTGGCACGGGATACATGCGGACGTGCATTGTCCTGTTGGAACAGCAAGTTCCCTTGCCGGTCTAGGAATGGTAGAACGATGGGTTCGATGACGGTTTGGATGTACCGTGCACTATTCAGTGTCCCCTCGACGATCACCAGTGGTGTACGGCCAGTGTAGGAGATCGCTCCCCACACCATGATGCCAGGTGTTGGCCCTGTGTGCCTCGGTCGTATGCAGTCCTGATTGTAGCGCTCAACTGCACGGCGCCAAACACGCATACGACCATCATTGGCACCAAGGCAGAAGCGACTCTCATCGCTGAAGACGACACGTCTCCATTCGTCCCTCCATTCACGCCTGTCGCGACACCACTGGAGGCGGGCTGCACGATGTTGGGGCGTGAGCGGAAGACGGCCTAACGGTGTGCGGGACCGTAGCCCAGCTTCATGGAGACGGTTGCGAATGGTCCTCGCCGATACCCCAGGAGCAACAGTGTCCCTAATTTGCTAGGAAGTGGCGGTGCGGTCCCCTACGGCACTGCGTAGGATCCTACGGTCTTGGCGTGCATCCGTGCGTCGCTGCGGTCCGGTCCCAGGTCGACGGGCACGTGCACCTTCCGCCGACCACTGGCGACAACATCGATGTACTGTGGAGACCTCACGCCCCACGTGTTGAGCAATTCGGCGGTACGTCCACCCGGCCTCCCGCATGCCCACTATACGCCCTCGCTCAAAGTCCGTCAACTGCACATACGGTTCACGTCCACGCTGTCGCGGCATGCTACCAGTGTTAAAGACTACGATGGAGCTCCGTATGCCACGGCAAACTGGCTGACACTGACGGCGGCGGTGCACAAATGCTGCGCAGCTAGCGCCATTCGACGGCCAACACAGCGGTTCCTGGTGTGTCCGCTGTGCCGTGCGTGTGATCATTGCTTGTACAGCCCTCTCGCAGTGTCCGGAGCAAGTATGGTGGGTCTGACACACCGGTGTCAATGTGTTCTTTTTTCCATTTCCAGGAGTGTAGTCAAATTCTATCTGACGTGCTATCATTTGCGGGAGGATGCTGTGGCATTTCCACTATTTGTACTGTTCTGTTATTTCTTCCTGACGTATTACGTTCGGGATGATATCTACTGTCTGGTTCATTCATGATAATATGTTGTTGCGAATGATTTTGCTGCTGATAAGACCGACTGTTATTAAACGTATGCTGAAAATGGTGACCATTATTTTTACGTCTGTCATGATAGTCATTGCTATATGGCGCATTGCGATAGGAATTGAAATGATGTGTTTTCTGTACGTACTGGTTTCCTTGTTGGGGTGCGTTACTATTTGGTGGAGCCGATGCTATACGTGCAGGCGACGAAACATTAAAGCTTGGTTGACCTTGCAGACTGCATTGTTGGTTGGGTATGCTAACCGGCTGGTTTTGATGCTGTTGTTGAGAAAATCCTCTATTGTTACCAAAATGCGGTTCCTGTTGCTGATAATTTTGACGATACTGATAATTAAAATTTTGTCTGTTATTAAAGTTCTCGTGGTCGTCATTTCTGGAGTGTCTAATGAAAACTGTCACTTTCGGTAAAACTCGTCATATCCGGTTTTCATTACATATCCTTAATCCTAAATAGACCGATAGTTGAAGAGCTGTTTTGATAGATACAGAGAATAGTAGAAGAGAAGGCAGCAGTGTAGAAAACTGAAGATGAAATAGCACTGCTACGGCTCAGGGCCCTGTGCACGCTACGGCTCATATTCATCGAAGCGTAATGAATCCCCTGAGGTCAATTACGCGCTGCAAATAAATTTTAGTTTTTGTGTTACAGGCAATACCGGTGAAAATTCAAAAGAAAATTGCTGTATCCAGTCCAATTCTAATTTCTGCATTACAGGCCAAGCTGGAGAAAATGCAAAAGCAAATTGTATCCAGTCCAAAGCGTGTACCTGTGCTCTGTCATTTTTAAATACCTTAAATTTTCTTACGGATAGAAAGTGTTTGTAATCAAAATTATCGTCTCTGTATGTCTGAACAGGTTCAGGATTGTATGAGAATCTGTTTGTCTGTGACTGTTCGGAATCTAACTCACGTACTCTCTGTAAATTACCTAGATTATACTGGCTGTGTGAGTCTGACAAATGTTCGCAAAGTGGCGTATACTGTGATATGTTAAAGGCTGAAACATTTTTCATCTCTGTTACCTCTTGCTGTAAAGTTGACAATTTTCTACGTAATGTATTATTGGACGAACCTATCTCACTGATTGTCTGCTGTAAATTTTGGAATTCGGGTGTTTGATTAAACGAAACTGGTGACGTATCGTCTGATTTGGTGTCATTATTACTTTCGATAACATCAATACGACTGGCCAATTCATCATATTTTTCAGTCAGTATTTTTACCTGATCATCGTTTTTAGTATCGCAAGCATTAATTTGTTCTTGTATTTTACATGTGGTTTTGTTTAACTTCTTAACGTCTGCTTTGATGGCATCGGGATCCTGTATTAGTTCTAATTGTTCAAGTCTGTCGGTCACTGTCTGAAAGTCGACTATGTGTGTGTCTGTTTTTGTTTTAAGATCAGAGATTTCATCATGTAATTCGGTGTTCAACTGTTTGATAGCATTAATTTCGTCTGATACTGTAGCAATATTGTTGTCTACCTACGTTTTTGCTTTCGTAAACAATTTACGCTCATCTTCCTGTCTCTGTGCAGTAATTGTTTCCATGACTTGTCGCTTTACTTTATCCTGTTCCTGTATAAATTTACGGTAACGCGTTTCACTGCTTTGTAGGTGGTGATTAAAACGTTCGTCAATTTGACTGTTCTGTTGGTCAAGTTTCGCGTCGACTTTCGCATCCAGTGTGCGTGGAAGTTCTGTTGACATTAATTTAAATTCGTCGCGTAACTGCGTTGCGTTTTCAGAACATTGTTTAGCGACTGCACTAATTTCGTCTCTAAGTAATTTATTTGTGGGTGCATGTGTATTATTTAATTCTTGTGCCACAGATCTAATTTCTTCACTACTATTCCTAGCACAAGCCATAATTTCTTCGCGTAATTGTTCTTTAGTATCGTGACATTGCGCGGCAACGGATGTAATCTGTTCACTAAGTTGTTTGTTCTGTTCATTTAGGTTGTCGTGTTTTTCATTCAACTGTCTGAAATTTTCATTAAGGTTATCTTGTTTCTCATTAAGACTGTCGTATTTTTCATTCAATTGTTTAAGATTTTCATTAATTTGTTTGAAGTTGTTGCCTTGTTCTTTCTTCGACTTCTTTCTTCGACTGTTTGGAAATTTCATTAAGTTGTTTGACATTTTCATTATTTTCATTAAGTTGTTGTTTGAAATTTTCGTTATTTTCATTAATGTGTAGCAATAATGCCATAACTTGATCCAAGCCAATATTACCTACTCTATTCTGCGTGCTGTTTGATGGCGTACCTGCAATTGTCACGTTTTGTGTAACCATTTGGTCATTATGTGATTCTCGAACAGGTTTGCCAATCGGATGTGCACTGTTAGTTACTACACCGGAATCAAACAAATCTGACGTACTTTGAGTACATTGTTCACCTTCGTTAGAAACAATTATTTGTTCACAATTCAAATTTTGCAAACCGGGTGTGTCAAACTGGGCAGCGTTCATTGTAACAGAACGTGCCGTGTCATGAATTGTCGTTAAATTAACAGAAGACACTATTAAATTTGTTTGCTCCTCATTAGCATTAAAATCATTACTAGTGGTCGGTACGCACTGATTATCTGTAATTAGGGGATTATCATCATTACACTGAGTGTCGCTAGTATTATCGGTCAAATTATTCGAGTCAGCTTTTTCACTCATTGCATATTGCGATGTACTGTTAACAGTTTTTCGCGGCATTTTTCACAAATCAAAATTAAGCACAAAAATGTAACAAAGACAAAGGAAAAAATGGAACAAACACAATTACAACAAAGAGCAACAAATTGCCGATGACCTGTGAAAGAAAGAGTGACAAATTAGTAAATGCGTTGCGCCAGATGCAAACTACATTTAAGTAAATAAGAGCAGATATATGACTACTTCTCAGAGATTCACAAAGAAATACGATCCTGGCCGGATGTCGCCAAGTGTAACCTCCCCACAAAAAATTTAGTAAATAATAATAATAATATGATTCTAATTTTAGTGTAACCTCACAACAAAACTGGTTCCCATTTAACGAACCCACAAGATTCTTTTCTCATTCAATGTAAACTCGAAACAGAAAAATTCCTAAACCTCGTAATAAAAAATTAATTCAGTAACCTGGTAAAATTTGGACGACAGCAGTGCTGCGTCATGGCCCTGTAAGATCATTTTGAATAAAAAGCAAAAATTCTCACCTCGATAAAGTCAGCAACTATCTGCTCTTACAATAGCTCTTTTCCGCCACAGCTCTGTGCAATGCTGGCCTATACATTTGTTATTTATGAAAGGAAGCATATGATTTTTCTTTTGCAACAATCGGAATGATCATGCATTAAAAAAATATTAAATTCTTTAAATTGAAATGAATGCTCGTTATTATTAGGACGTTTTTAAAAGATATACATGCGAGTTTACATAATATTACTAGATATGCGCGAGGCTGCTTTTTTTTTACCTTATACAATAGTACTCAGGCTCCGCCATCGCTCCACCGCGACCGGGCCAGCCAACATGATACACCAGACAAGACCAGAGCAGACACACACACACACACACTGGCCACTACTTACTACTGCTGCTACACAGTTCGTACAGTCAACACTGCTCTCTGGTCAGCGATTCTCTTATACCCTGCATATTGCAGGCAGCGCATGAACAATACATCGAAATCACATCTTCTCAGACCTCTTACATAAAATTACATCTGTATTACATCTGCTCGGACCTCTTACATACATATCGCAGGCAGCGCATGAGCAATACATCGAAATTACATCTGCTGGGACCTCTTACATAAAATTACATCTGTATTACATCTGCTCTGACCTCTTACAGGATAACCGATAGTAACTCATTGTGTCATTTATAGAGAGTCTTGTTTCCACTCCGCTCAAACGTTTGACCATAATGTTTCGAGTGTTAATCGCACGACGAAATAAGCCCTTTTTGCGTGTTTTCATTTCCAGAAAACTTCGTTTCGATATCTTGAACCACTTATGAAATACAACGAATTTCACGATCAATTGATTCTCAATACGCTGATGTAACATCAATATCTCGAGAATGAAAAGAGATATCATTCCGCCCCTAACCTTAAATACAATTTCGATATGTTGGATACATTTGACACGCATTAATGTATGGCCTAAAATGAACTACACTCAAAGCCTACGCAATGTGATTTTATCTCTACAACAAATAAGAAATTTCGTGTAGTCATTTATTTAGTTTCGAGCAGCACAATAGCTATGACGAATAACGCAAATATGAAAGAATCAATTTTTTTCACATTATGGCTTTCTTAAAATCGGATGATAAGTGTTTCATACAGAGGCGGATTAATGTACTTTTGTGGGTGGGGGCGGTTGCCTCGAAGAGAAAGAAGACTTATGGGTCCTCCCTTTGAAAGCTGAGGAAAAAACTTCAAAAAAAACTGTTTTAAGCTGTTTCAATACTTATAAATATCAAACAATTACAAAAATGTTTTATTTTAGACAAAATAATTAAATTTCTTGAAATATGTAACATTCACAATCTTTTGCTGAGTAACTTCTTTTACATAAATGTTAACACACAGCAACAAGCTCATAAGCTTTTGTTAACACAGAGTTGATAAGCAAATTGAAAGCAAATGAACTGTAGTTAGAATAAAATACTTTTAAAATTGTACTTCAAACTAAATTAAACTCAAATGGTAACATTTTTAATCTGCGCCGAAGTTAAGCACGCGAATTTAGAGTCTTGGTCAGTGGATTAATCATTTAATTCAGTGTTCCCCAAGCCACCTTACCCTGTGTGCCCGAGAAAATGTACTACCTGTACCACTGACTTGTGCTCTCCCTCCTCTTCGAATTGCAGGCGCCAAATATTAATGAGGTCTCCCCTATCTGCCACGGTAGCGAGCGCTTCGCGTTTCCCTCAGGGCACTATCTGCTTTGCCTCATTGTTGTCATTGTTACTGCTTGCCCAGAATTTAGGACCATATTAAAACAGTTTGGGCGCCTTCCCGTGAAGCCACAGAGAAGCGTCCGAGCCTTCACACAGTGCCTTTGAAAAAAGAGCACTTACATAAATACAAATCATGGTTAGCTTTGTCACTATCAAAACAAGGCCTATTTTGCAAAGCACGTCCTTTTCTTGCGCCTCCTCTAAGGGTGGTCACCGTAGGGGAATGAAGCTAAACACACGACTGATCGTACCCCTAACAAAATTCTCTAAGTTACTAGGAAAAGACGGACTTGGAATGCCACAGAAGAACTCTGTATCATCAACAAGCTTTAGAACGAGCTAACGACTTTCTGCTTTCCTACAAAAATCCCGAGAAAGCCATTGAAAATCAAATGGACACACAAAGATTGAAAACAGCAAAACGAAACAGAAAGAAGTTATCATTTTCTTTGCAAAACGAACGTTATATTTCTTGGGAGGAAGAATATACCTTTTAGAGGGCACCACGATGATGGTTATGTTTACTCAAAGGATTGCAGACTATCAAATAAAGGTAACTTTAAAGAACTGATGAAATTTCGTGTCGAAGAATTTGGAGATACTGATTAGTGGCATAGTTTAGCTCTGAAAGCAAATGAGGTACACTCCTTAGTAAAACTGTACGAAATGATTTGATCGAATGCTGTTACGAAGAGAGTATTTTGCAAATATATCACAAAACCGAAGAAAACGTATTCTACAGTAGTGGGTTTGATACGACCACCATTATAGGTCACAAAACTCATATATATTTACCAAGATATGATCAGAGTAGATTACGTAGGTTTTTATCAGTCCGCGAGAGCCAGAAAAAAATCTGTGGAAACAAACACCCAAAGTTCACAACAAACGCAAACAAAGATTTCTCTTCAATTTCTGATAGTGACAGTGATCTGCAGGAGTCTTTTGAAGATGACAAAGATGCCAATATTTGTGACAAAGATAAAGTGGATGAAGAGGATAAAGATCCCCGAATGACTGGAGCAAAATTAGGTAAAACTGTGCTAAACGCTATAAAAAGTCTTAATCTCGATATCAGTTAGCGCATTAGTATTGCAACAGGTGGATGCTCTGTCATGGGTTTCAAGGTTGTTGGAGCAGCCACTACAAAAAAGGAAGCGTGTAATAATGCTGAACAGCCCTTTGTTTTAAACTTTTTTTTTTGCAGTTTCGACAAAAAGAAATGCTCTGCTAGTAATGCATGTAGAGTACCATCTAGTTTCCCCGGTGTGTGAAACAAGGTGGGTGGGTATGGTCTTTTCTAAAGAAAAAAAAAAAAGTGCGCTTTTTCAAGAAGACACGTAGCTGTCAGCTGTTGTGATGAGATTCAAACACGCTTCAATTTAAATGTCGCGAATTGTAACAAAGGACAAGCAGTGCAACGGACGACGCTAACCTACGACACAACTATACCTGCTGTTGTGTTTTGTTGTCTGAAGCTGTAGCGTGCTGTCGGTCGCTTCGGTCGTTCACGCTTAGGATGCGACGTTAAGCGAGCATTGCGCGTCTGATGAAACGCCTTGTTTTGGTAAGATGAAGTGAGTGTACGTCATTGTGAGGTGCGGGGCGTTCTGTAGCAGCTCTGGACGACAGTTAATACGGTGAGCTGGAACACTGAACTGTGGGGGACTGTGCTGGGGTTGCGACTCGTTATACAGTGCCTTCGCAGCACCCGTTGAATTAATCTGATCTTACGTCCGGTTCAGGTGGTCAGTGGTACATTTCTTCCCTAAGTTTAGAAGTTCAAAACGCAGCTTCTTTGGCAGAGAGAACCTATTTAGCCGCTAAGTTTAAATATTTAAAAATCGTTATGAGTCTGTTCTGCTTCCCTGTGCTACTGTCCAGTGGGCAAATTGCAGCCGACAAGAAGTGCATATATGGAAGTACATGTCATTTCAGTTAATTAATTTCACTTCTCTGTTTGTTGCAGAAGCTTGATTACACCTGTGCAAAAGTTCCCGTGCTAGAAAGGGATTGTCAGTAATTGCGGCCTGAGGCGGGTTTGAACACTCACGTCCAGGTGACGGAATGTTGCATTTTCTGGCTTCAGCTCTGTAACGGCGGTACCTGAATTTTCGGAGTTAGAACGTCTAGAAAGATTTTTCTTCTGCTTTGTCATTTTTTAAAGTTATTGGAACTATTTATCAATGTTTAGAAGTTTTGATTAATACCAGTGTATCATTCTTAGATTGCTGTTTCTGTGCTTTCTAAATTTGTTACCTAAAAGATGAGTAATGCCTGTCTCACAAGGTGGTCTGTAGATGTTTGTGGACGATAAAAATTTGTCAGCTGCTTGAATTTTTGGCAGTAATTTCATATTACGACAGAGATCTCATGAAAGTTGTCTGAAGTTAAAATGTCTTATGTTGTTTGACGTAAAAGCAGTTAAACGAAATCATCCGTTTTTATTAACGTAGCCGTAGGCTAATAGTTTTCTTCGATTATTTTAGTGTCTTTTACATTATTGTTAATATTGTTTTAATGCTCCATTGTTTTCTTTAAATGAAAGTTTTTATTGATCTGGAGTTTTAGTAACGTGTATCTTAATTACGAAGGAATGAAAGCATTATTGTAATAAAGATTGTTTTAGTAAATGTAATATCTATAGAAAAGGTTTAGCACCATTCACCAAAGGAAGCCAGTTTCCTGACCAACCTGCTGAAGTGGCAAAAAGGTTCCAACGGACTGACTGTCAACTACAGACACAGGAACTACAGTGCAACACTTCAACAGTTTTCCAAATAGTCACCACAATACGTTACCAGTTTTTGCGAGCGACGAACAAGAAGTTGTTTGCTGCACCTGTAGGAATCTGAACCAGCTGGGATTAGCCACTGTTTTAACTGTTTTGAGCACGGGTTTTGAGTAAAAATTGTTGTCTACATTGTCCATCTTCAATAGATCTGAAGAGATGGAAGTCTGAAACTGTTAAATCTAGTCTGTATTGTGGAATGAGAAGGACAGTAGAACAAAATTTCGAAATGAATGCTACGGTAACAAAACCGTTGAGGGGCCTCGTGTTACCGTGTTGCTGGTGGAAGTTCGTCTTCCTCTCTGGAAATTCATTTTTTCAGCTTAGATACTACCGTTTTGTAGTTTTTCAGATTTGATAGCTGCCTTGACATCCTAAAGCACCATACTCTGCCTACGCATTGAGACTATTCACAGCACCTTATCTTCATTTTATTCTTTGTTGGAGAATGCACCTGTCGATACACATCTCCTTTGATGACGATATTCAGAAAACTGTCACCTTCAGCCTCGTACTGACTCACCAGATCTCAACTAATTTCCTAGCGACTTTTTTTTGTCTTATGAAAAAACTGTTGGGAGTCGACTTGTACACGCCTAATATCTAGATATCGGGGTTGTGCGTATGATATTTTTTCAAAAGCTTGATCGTATGTTACAATTTAACTTGAAGAGTCTTTTGCTTGCTACTTTCCCCAACGATTTTAAATATTCCGAACGAATGTGACCTGTGCCTTCCGCCTTATGTGATCACAAATCTCCCAAAGCTCTGTTAAACTCTAATACTGAATCCTCTGGTCTCCCATATCGATACCCATTACACCTATCATTTAATCAGACAGTTCCTTCTCGCTCCTAGAGGTTGCCATTGCACTCTTTCTACCTATATACTTTTACTCTGTCCGCCCCGTTAGATGGGTGGTCCGGAAAAAAAAGTAGTCAGCGCAACAGAATGTCAATCCTAAGGGCCCGGTTCCATTCCCGGCTGGGTCGGAATTTTCTCCGCTCAGGGAATGGGTGTTGCGTTGTCCTACTCATTATCATCATCTCATCCCCATCGACGTGCAAGTCGCCGAAGTGGCGTCAAAGCGAAAGACTTGCACCCGGCGAACGGTCTACTCAATCGGAGGCCCTAGTCACACGACATTTATTTTATTTACTCTTACTCTACGCTCAACAATTGAATTCGTTTTGCACCATTAATGTTGACTCCTTTACTTTTAATTTCACGATATGTCCTCTTGGATACTACAGTACATTTAAAATTACTTGCCGTGCGGGTTGGCCGTGCGGTGTAAGACACCTTGCCGTGGTTCGCGCGGCTCCCTCCCTTGGGCGTGGGTGCGTTTGTTGTCCTTAGCGTAAGTTAGTTTAAGTTAGGTTAAGTAGTGTGTAAGCCTAGGGACTGATGAGCTCAGAAAAAGAAATTACCACAAAATCCAAATCCTAAGATTAGTTGATAGTTGATGTCTGTCACTTTCCGTAACGATGTTGCTACATCAGCTGCCAGCTACTGCCCAGTTACAGATAACGCACAAACACAGAAATTAATTTGACAAATGCTGTTAATGTGTAACGCAGAGCAGTATTGGAAGTCGTCACCGCAAGGTATAATGGAAGTCTGAAACACTCTGTGGGCTGATGATTTTAAGTGACCAATGACTGAACAGCCGCAGTAGACGCGTTTTGTAGCCCTGAATTCAAATTAATGTGCTAAGCTAACTATAATCTCATGATTTTTAATGTACCTGTATGGTGAACAATCTGTGGCAGAGATTTGTTCACAGCTATCAAAGCTAAACTCTGTGACGAAAGCCAAGATAGATAAAGTCCCGTTTCGGCGCTAAAAGCAAACTGTAATTTCTTGGTATCATTGGTTACCTGAAACTATGCTCTCAAAGGCTGCACAAGCTGCTGCGTTATCATCCGGTGAGCTGTCCTCATTGACACTTGGTTGCAGATTATAGACGACACAGGCAGATTCCAGGCGAAAAAAGAATGATAGGTAGAAAAATAAGAGCAAATAAAAAAGTCAGTACGATGATGAAAATGACGTGGCGAAGTATTAGGAAAAAATTACATTTAAACCACTTCATTGAATAAAAATAGTAATCAATCTCTTTTGATTAGATTTACAAATAAAAAAATTCAAGGCATTTAACGAGATCCTATCCTACCATCTTCAACAAGGCTAAACATTACACTAAAGACCAACAACGTGTGACTCTGTTATATTATTGACTGTCATCACCCAGTCGCAGTGATGAATTGCAGCTTTCAAAAATCCGGTTTCACGCAATATCATGCGAAGTTTATTTCATGTAAGCCGATCTCTGTGGTTATGATAACTTCATACGTAACGCTGGATGGTGTCTTGTCCAGAAGTATCCAGTAGTGCTTAGTTAGAGGTGTGTATGGAATGTATTTATTTCATGAGTATCGTTAGGTGCGTGTGTTTTTGTGGTGTGGTTGGCACGCCTGATGAAATGCGAAATAAAAGGGTCAGACCCAGGATTCGGGATCCAAACCCATCAAGAACGAATGTTCGACAAGGGTGGTTGGTTGGTTGGTTGGTTGGTTGGAGGAAGGAGACCAGACAGCGAGGTCATCGGTCTCATCGGATTAGGGAAGGACAGGGAAGGAAGTCGGCCGTGCCCTTTGAAAGGAACCATCCCGGCATTTGCCTGGAGTGATTTAGGGAAATCCCGGAAAACCTAAATCAGGATGGCCGGACGCGGGATTGAACCGTCGTCCTCCCGAATGCGAGTCCAGTATCTAACCACTGCGCCACCTCGCTCGGTGTTCGACAAGGAAATGGAAGTGAACTGACCAGCTGTTGTGGGAGTCTGGCAATGGCGAACGGTTCGGGTGTGACGTTGTACGCTCTGATTGGAGAAAACCAGCTCCAGCGCGTGAACTGTCAACGATCAAGTAATTTTAATCAGACTATCGTCATTTGTGCCACTGAGGTCCGGCATGGTGTTGAATATGACCATCTTGCACTCACCGATTCCTTATTTGCACCGTAGTCGCGAAATCGCGACGACCGCGAGCTGGAATACTGCGGAATATGATAAACTGACGTCTCAGTGGGCCACTGTCCTGCTGCAATCGAACCCCGTCATGTAGTAGTAGATGTTTCTCCTTCTCCTTCATCCTTCTAGAAGAGAAACCCGTTGCTTAACGGTTCCTTACATATAGGATATACTTTCAGTGATTACCCTAAAATGGTAGTAGCTTACGTATCCAAACATATAGTATTCTTCACGCCATTTTCACGTTTCACGCATGCTCTCTTAATACAGTTGCAACTTCACTGGCCAGCAGTGTATCCTCTTATCTCAAGGGTGAAAATTATTTAAACTGGTTAACTCTGGGAGGCTGCAAGGTACACTGAAACAAATATTTTTTCTCTAGTGTCACATTTTCCTGTGAGGAGTTTCTAAAACCGTGGAGGAAGTTTTCTCTGGATGAAAATTACTTAAATTAACAAACTCGGGGAGATGGCGTGGGACAATGAGGACACTTTTTCTAATGTGTTTTCCTGTGAGAACAAAAAGTAGCACAAACAAGTTTTAATTCCTTATCACCAAGAGACAACAACGTTAACACAACACAATTACTTCAGTTACAGTAGAGGTTCCAGAGTGCCTCCATTAACTTGTAAACAGGGATTACACAGTGGGTCAGGTTCTGTCTATCACCGTAAACACTGCAGGAGCGTCCTGAACTCCTACCGCTGTTGCTGCTATCCGGGCAACCAGCGCCTCAAAAATGGTTCAGATGGCTCTGAGCACTATGGGACTTAACATCTGTGCTCATCAGTCCCCTAGAACTTAGAACTACTTAAACCTAACTAAACTAAGGACATCACACACATCCATGCCCGAGGCAGGATTCGAACCTGCGACCGTACCGGTCACGCGGTTCCAAACTGAAGCGCCTAGAACCGCACGGCCACACCGGCCGGCCCAGAGCGTCGTCTGGTGCAACAGGGGTTTTATAAACAAGGTTGTCACACAAAAGTCCAGAGGGTCCAAATCAAAGAATGGAGTAGGCCATGCTACAGGACCAACACTCCCAACCCACTTTTCTGGAAACTGTCGCTTCAAGACTAAACGCCTGGACAGCTGAAAAATGTGTCGGAGCTCCGTCATGCTGGACCACATCCGATGTTTTGTAGCGAGTGGCACGTTATCCAGCAGCTTTGACAGTGCCCTGGCGAGGAAATTGTAATAATGGCTGCCATTTAATGGTGTAGATAGAAGATACGGCAGAATTAAACTATCGCCAATGACATCTGCCCACATATTCACACAGAACCGCAATTCCTGAGCGCAAGTAAATATGACGTGCTATCAGTGTTGAAGACCTCATCACGCCCGAATGTTGTGTCATCTGCAAACAGCAGAGAGGACGGAAACGCAGGGTGCATTTCACACTGTTCCGTGTACCACAGTGAAAAGTATGAGCTGAATGGTTCAAATGTTCCAGTGTGTGTGAATTCCTAAGGGACCAAACTGCTGAGGTCCTCGGTCTCTAGACTTACACACTACTTAAACTAGCTTAAATTAACTTACGTTAAGAACAACACACACACCCTTGTCCGAGGGAGGATCCAACCTCCGGCGGGAGGGGCCGCTTAGTCCGTGACATGGCGCCTCATCTGCTTCCAGGTTATGCATAGGCTGTAGGTGAAATGGATTAACTATTGCTCATAAATGATGTTCCTTACACTCGTTTCATTGGTCTCCAAGTTATGTGGAATTGCATGAGTGCTGAGAGCGTTTACGCCCTCCACTGGATTAAAAATTACTCACAGGTAGCTATGAGATTAGGGAAAAATGTTTGTTTTGGTGCCCTGTGCAACCTCCAAAAGTTTTTCGATTAAGTAATTTGACCCTGTATAGCGGGAATGGCTACTCACCTTGGAAATGACGAATTTATGAAATTGGTCGAACAGACCCGGATTGTGTGGAAACGAATAGTTCACCTTAACGAAAAAAAAACAACAAATGTGGCGTTTCTCATACATCTACATCATACTCCGCAAGCCACCTAATGGTGTGTGGCGGAGGGTACTTTCGGTACCACTATCTGATCCCTCCAACCCTGTTTAGTTCGCGAATAGTGCGTGGAAAGCATGATTGTCGGTAAGCTTCTGTATTGGCTCTCATTTCTCCAATTTTCTTCTCGTGTTCAATACGCGAGATGTATGAGGAGGAAGTAATATGTTGTCCGACTCCTGAAATGTGCTGTCTCGAAATTTCAATAGTAAATCCCTCTGTGATCCACAACGCCTCTCTTGTAACTTCTGTCAGTGGAGTTTGTTTAGGAACTCAGTAACGGTCTCTTGCCAGCTAAAGGATCCCGTGACAGAACAGGTCGCTCTTCGTTGGATCTTTTCTATGTCCTCTACCAGTCCCACCTCACAGGGATCCCAGATAGATGAACAATACTCAAGAATCGGGCGAACAAGCGCTTATGAGCCACTTCTTTCGTGGGTGAGTTCCATTTCCTTAAGATTCTTCGGATGAATCTGAGTCCGGTATCTATTTTTCCCACTATCTGTTTTATATGGTCATTCCACTTAAGGTCGCTGTGGATAGTCACACCTAGACATTTTACAGCAGACGCTGTCTCCAGCGGTTTGTCATCAATAGTGTAGCTGTACAGTAGTGGTTTTTTTTTCCTATTTATGCACAATATGTTACATTTATTTACGTTCATGGTCAACTACCAGAGCCTGCACCATTCATCAGTTCTCTGCAGGTCGTTCTGGAAATTGTTCTATATTCTGGCGTTGCTATTTCCGTTCAGACAACTGCATCATCTGCGAATAGCGTTAAAGAGCATCCGACGCTTTCTACTAGATCATTTATATACAGGGTTATTACAAATGATTGAAGCGATTTCACAGCTCTACAATAACTTTATTATTTAAGATATTTTCACAATGCTTTGCACACACATACAAAAACTCAAAAAGTTTTTTTAGGCATTCACAAATGTTCGATATGTGCCTCTTTAGTGATTCGGCAGACATCAAGCTGATAATCAAGTCCCTCCCACACTCGGCGCAGCATGTCCCCATCAATGAGTTCGAAAGTATCGTTGATGCGAGCTCGTAGTTCTGGCACATTGTGTCTGTTCACTTCACCATTAAGAAAAAATGTTGCTTCATCACTGAAAACAAGTTTCGCACTGAATGCATCCTCTTCCACGAGCTGTTGCAACCGCACCGAAAATTCAAAGCGTTTGACTTTGTCATCGGGTGTCAGGGCTTGTAGCAATTGTAAACGGTAAGGCTTCTGCTTTAGCCTTTTCCGTAAGATTTTCCAAACCGTCGGCTGTGGTACGTTTAGCTCCCTGCTTGCTTTATTCGTCGACTTCCGCGGGCTACGCGTGAAACTTGCCCGCACGCGTTCAAACGTTTCTTCGTTCACTGCAGGCCGACCCATTGATTTCCCCTTACAGAGGCATCCAGAAGCTTTAAACTGCGCATACCATCGCCAAATGGAGTTAGCAGTTGGTGGATCTTTGTTGAACTTCGTCCTGAAGTGTCGTTGCACTGTTATGACTGACTGATGTGAGTGCATTTCAAGCACGACATACGCTTTCTCGGCTCGTGTCGCCATTTTGTCTCACTGCGCTCTGGCGGCAGAAACCTGAAGTGCGGCTTCAGCCGAACAAAACTTTATGAGTTTTTCTACGTATCTGTAGTGTGTCGTGACCATACGTCAATGAATGGAGCTACAGTGAATTTACGAAATCGCTTCAATCATTTGTAATAGCCCTGTATATTGTAAACAGCAGCGGTCCTATCACACTTCCCTGTTGTACTCCGGATATTACCTCTACATCTGTCGATTTTGTTCCGTTAAGAGCGACGTGTTGAGTTCTATCTGCAAGAAAGTCTTGAATCCAATCGCAAGCCTGCTCCGATACTCCGTCAGATCGCATTTTTCCACTAAACGGCAATGCGGGACGGTGTCAGATGCCTTACTTAAACCAAGGAACACGGCATCAGCCTGAGCGCCATCTGTGGATCTCATGGAGGAACAGAGCGAGCTGAATTTCGCAGGACCTCTGTTTCCAAAGTTAATGTTGATTTTCATTTATAAGACGTTCATTTTCCAAAAACGTCATAATTCTTGAGCATAAAACATGTTCCACAATTCTAGAACAGATTGACGTCAATGATATAGGTCTATAATTGTGTCGATCTGTCTTACGGCCTTTCTTAAAAACGGGAATGACCTGTTCTTTTTTCTCGTCGTTAGGTACCTTTCGTTGCTCAAGCGATCTAAGATAAATTACTGCTAGAAGGGGAGCAAGTTCTTTCGCATAATCTTTATAGGTATCGCATCTGGTACTGAAGCCTTTCACTACTATGCGATTGTACCTGCTTTTCAATTCCGCGATCGGTTATCTCAGTATTTGCCATTTCGACGTTCGTACGACTATTGAAAGGAGGGACAGTGGTATGATCTTCCGCTGGGAAACAACTTCGGAAGACCGAATTCAGTATTTCAGCCTTCTCTCTGTTATCTTCCGTTTCGGTGCCTGTGTGGTCGCTGAGAGAATGAATAGATGATTTTGAGTCACTTATTGATTTTCCATACGATCAACATGTCTTAGGGTTTTTTTATTCAGGTGGGTTGACAACGTCTTACTTTCAAAATCATTGAACGTTTCTCTCGTTGCTCTCCTTACGCTCATTTTCGGTTCGTTCAGCTTCTGTTTGTCAGCTAGGTTTTTACTTCTCTTGAATCTGAGATGAAGTGCTCTTTGTTTACGTAGTGCTTTTCTAACACGGCTATTAAACAATGGTGGACCTTTCCCATCCCTTAAAATCTCACTCAGAACATACTTTTCTAGGGCATATTATGTCTTTGAATTTTTTTTCCATTTGTTCTCCACATCTTCGTCCACATTACCCAAAATTTGATGCTGACTGCTGAGATATTTTAAAATTTGTATCCTGTCACCCTTGCTGAGCAAGTATATCTTCCTACCTTTCTTAACATTCAATGTAGGACTCGTCCGGCCTTCATGCTCTTCGGCAGCAAGTGTTTAGTCAAACGCCACACCTGAGGAAACGTAAGTGCTTGAAGATTCCGTTATGACTCCGTCTCTCTGACTGTGTCCATCTGCCTCTGATTCTTTGACTCTGACTCTCTGACTCAAACTCTGACTCTGACCACACAAGATCGGAGTTTTAACTGAAATCTCCGTAATTATTCCGATTCTAGTAATCCATATAAGCCCTGACTTGTTTCTCTACCGTCTGACGGCACCCTAGGTCATGGTGTGTATCGGAAGACAACACACACTGATCTGTATTTGCACGCAGACAGCTGCCACCACCCTTCACAGAGGAATGGGGTACTTACAACTCTAGCACATAGGGCGCGCACTATCTCTGACGCAGAGAGTCTACCCCAGGAATTGGAACATCTGAGAACTGTATTTCGAAAAAATGGGTACTCAGAGTGGCAGATTCAACGTGCTCTCCGCCCAACCACTACAGCACAACCTGTGGAGATGGATGAAATCACGAGGGAGGAGGTAGGCACTGCGTTTATTCCATATACAGGCGCACTCTCGGGGAAAATCGCCCGCATTTTGAAGAAACACCGGGTCGGAACTGTGTTTTGTCCTCCGAATAAAACTCGTGCACTGGTGGGGAGCGCCAAAGATGACCTCGGTCTGAGGAAGGCCGGCGTGTACCAGATTCCGTGTCAATGTGGCAAGTCGTATATTGGTCAGACGATGCGTACCGTCGAGGCTCGATGCCGTGAACACCAGAGGCACACTCGACTGATGTATCCGAGCAAGTCGGCGGTCGCTGAACATTGCTTGTCGGAAAATCACGCTATGGAGTATGAACGCACGAGGATTCTGGTACAGACGTCGAGATACTGGGACAGCGTTGTTAGAGAGGCCATCGAAATTCGCACCAATGACGACCTCATAAACCGTGACTGTGGCTATAATCTTAGCAAGGCTTGGGAACCAGCGATTCGGTTAATCAAGAGTAAATCGAGTAAACGTACAGTTGTGATGACCACGGCGGACAGAGCCATCACACGGACGTCATCTCAGACGCCGTAGCAATCTGTTCCACCGAGTGACCGTGGCGCTGGGCGCGGACGGCGGAGGGAGTGCGCCGCGGGCAGAGGGTATTTAAAACGGCCGCCGCCGCGACCGGAGCCAGTTCCCCCTGAGCAGACATAGCGTACGGATGTCCGTACCGGCACGTTCACAGGAGCTCAGTCCGTCAGTTCACCTGATGATGGCGACATGTATTATCGCCGAAATATTGTACCCGTTGGACACTGTAGACCGCCAGTACACCCGTGGATATTTTAATAGTCTTGTAAATGATTTAGCGCAGCAATCAGTCGTCCTTTCCTGCAGGTTTTATTTGGCAAATCTAGATTTCTGCTAATGCCTAGCCATTAGTAATGCATTATTTCATTCCACTTTCGAAAGAAAAGTTCAAAGACGAAATCAAGTTACTCAAAACGATAGCAGTTAATAACGAGTATAAACCTGGCATTGTAGATGATATTCTTAAAAAGAAAACTGTTAAAAGAGTTACTACGCACGACACCTCTATCATTGAATCTAAACCCAAAAAATAATTTTCCATACCTTTCTTGTTTCCCATCACCTATCAGATCCAACGCCTTTTTTGTAATAAATACAACTGCAACGTTGCCTTTCCTACAAATAATAATTTGAAAAAAGAAACTTTATTCATAATTTAAAATCCGTTCGTTCCCCTTTAGTTCTGGCGTCTATAAGATTTTCTGCGATACCTGCTCTTCTTACTACATTGCCTTTACAACCATGTATAAAGAACACCTTTTAATAAAAAATGGTACTAGCTCCCAAAATTCGTCTTTTGCCAACCTTCTTCTGATTACAGGTCTACGAATCAAAATTTTGCAGACCGAGAAGAAAGGGTGTAGATTAGATATTCTCGAATAATTAGAGATTTTTAAACATCTTTCTCGGAATGTTAGCCTCATTCTCAATGAGCAGCTGCACTTGCATAATAAAAATTCCTTCAACGCTATAAAGCCGTTACTTGACATTTAATTTCGGATCTCCTCGTGCAGTTTACCGAATTTTTTTTCCCATCTAAGTCAACTCATAATTTTTCGTTTGTTAAATGGTTTATTGGCTGTATTTCATGTTATATCGTTTTCTACAGCCTGTGTCTTTTAGCCCTCTTTGTGTTTTCTGCAATGACGTTTTTATGCTTCAAACTGTACCTCCAAGCTCTGATATAGACAAAATGTTACTTTATCTGTCGCTGTTAAACAAAATATTGCCTTTTACGTTATGTACCGAATAATATTCATTATAATTTTCGTCTGTCTACACTTGAATGTTAAGTAGCCAAGTTGCACTTGTGGCTACTAGATGGCACTCTCGATGCAACGTCATGTTCACCTGCTCGCCCTTGTTAACGCGGGCGCCTCAGTCTGTTGCAACCTGTGGCTGTACAGCTATGAGCAGCCCATAGTGGCTCGCCTTCATGCACTCTTTTTAAAAAAACTTTGTGACTCAAGCCCTTCTGGCCTATTATTTATTTTATACGTGACATGTAAGTACTCTCTCTGTCCTGTGTTCTTAGTCAGGACTTACACTTCTATAAAAAAAAAAAATTCTTCTTCCATAAATTTGTAATTATGTTATTGGCCACTTTAAACGTTTAAATTCTGATGAAGGCGCTCTTAGAAGTGTTGAAACCTGGTTAATAAGACTAAAAATTGTGGCCGACGGCCCATTTGTTTCAGTTCTCGATATTTCATAGTATCAGTGCATGCCAGTTCCCTGTTGTTCGGGCGTCTGTCGCAGACGACTGATTGCTGATTTCCATCATTTGTAAATCATAGTATAGTCGCTGAGTGCACCCACGTTCCTAATGGAAGGTAACATTATGAAAACAGTCTTGATTACAGGAGAAACAATACTTTTATTGACACCTTTCGCCATTCTGGGCATGTAGTATATTAAAATTTCCTGTTGATGCCCCAAGAGGGCGAAAAGCGTCCCCTGCAACCAAGACTGATTTTATTTCGAAACTGGTGGAAAATGTGGTGTCACCGCCAGACACCACACTTGCTAGGTGGTAGCCTTTAAATCGGCCGCCGTCCGTTAGTATACGTCGGACCCGCGTGTCGCCACTATCAGTGATTGCAGACCGAGCGCCGCCACACGGCAGGTCTAGAGAGACTTCCTAGCACTCGCCCCAGTTGTACAGCCGACTTTGCTAGCGATGGTTCACTGACAAATTACGCTCTCATTTGCCGAGACGATAGTTAGCATAGCCTTCAGCTACGTCATTTGCTACGACCTAGCAAGGCGCCATTATCATTTGCTATTTATCTTGTGATGCATGTACCGTCAGACCGATGTTTACCAATTATGGATTAAAGTTAAGTATTCCAGAAGCTACGTACTTTTTTTACTAGACTCAACTCCTTTAACTGTTCCAGACCTCACGCCAGCCTGCGTGAGCTTAAACGCGTGCCTTTCGGCTATCTCATAGTGGCTTGGCTGTCTTGCCAAGTCACAACAGAAAACGTTTTTGGCTCACTGACACATTTATTTTTAACTTCTCTCTATTATACGTCCAGAATCAGACATTTGATTAACCATTTTTTGCAGTTTCTTATTTTTGTGTCTAAATTAGAACAAATTGTCCAATTTGCATCTTTATAAACTCCCTCTAGAGGTAAGATTGCTTCGCACTTTTAATTTAAAATGGTTCAAATGGCTCCGAGCACTATGGGACTTAACTGCTGAGGTCATCAGTCCCCTAGAACTTAGAACTACTTAAACCTAACTAACCTAAGGACATCACACAACACCCAATCATCACGAGGCAGAGAAAATGCCTGACCCCGCCGGGAATCGAACCCGGGAACCCGGGCGTGGGAAGCGAGAACGCTACCGCACGACCACGAGCTGCGGAGTTTTAATTTAAAAAGTCAAGACGAAGTGAACTTCGGTTCTTCAGTTTGTTTCCTTTGTAAACATGGTCATTACTCTGATCCTGTGGTTTTCCCTTCAGTGATGTCAATTTCTATTTTGTTGAACTGAGAACCACCAGCAAAATCCTTACTGAAACCACTGTGGTTATTATGCTGAAGGCTTTCCCAATCACTGATCTTGAACCGTAACAATGTCATTTAACGAGAGATAGTTTGGCTTACCGTTTCTCACTACATAAACGAATTCTTCTTCCCATCCTTTATTAAACACTCAATTAATCTTAACACATATACCAGGGAGACTGGTACAGGATTACGTTGTCATCTTAACCTTTCTACAGTATCTGGAGAATTCTGAGATACATGCCAAGTACAAGGACCAGAACTGTGCCTTAGTCTACTTGCATCGAGTTGTTAACATTTTGGTAGCTGCGTTAATAGAGATACGAATCATACTATTTTAGCATCTGCTCAAGCTAAATTTCTAGGTAGACATTCGACTGACATCGCAAAAACATGTCAACGAACTCCAACATAAGATTCATATGAGAACTGACATGTCTTACACTGACTGTGGAGTCGTCCATAAGATTCACATCTGCAAAAACAATTATGAGCAAGGTAGAATAAGGCCGCACGTGTTATGACTCCGTATCCACATCACAACTCGAAGCTGTAGGCCGTACACAATTAGCAGCTCTGCGTATTTGTGGGCCCATATCAAGACTTCGGCAACGGCCTTGCCGCAGTGGATAGACCGGTTCCCGTCAGATCACCGAAGTTAAGCGCTGTCGGGCGTCGCCGGCGCTTGAATGGGTGACCATCCAGGCCGCCATGTACTGTTGCCATTTTTCGGGGTGTACTCAGCCTCGTGATGCCAATTTAGGAGCTACTCGACCGACTAGTAGCGGCTCCGGTCAAAGAAAACCATCATAACGACCGGTAGAGCGGTGTGCTGACCACCTGCCCCTCCTATCCGCATCCTCCACTGAGGATGACACGGCTGTCGGATGGTCCCGATGGGCCATTTGTGGCCTGAAGACGAAGTGCTTTACATCAAGCCCTCAGCGTCCGTGATGCAAGGGGAAATGGCAGTTCCATTACTCGTTACGAGACAAATCTGTTATGTGGCCATGTTGAGGGTCAGATCGTCTATCAATTGTCCATTACATTAGAAATGACCTCAGTTACTAAATCTGATTCGGATACCGTACGAAGAAAAGAAAACTCCTGCTGACAACTTCACTTCATACGGTGAAATTCTGGGACATCAGTTTTACTGAGGACATATGATGCCAAGCAGACTATATCTCTTCAAAAAGTTGCTTTGCTCTCTACGATGGTCATGATGTGGGTGCTTCTGTATCGTAACTGGCAAGACTGGTACAGCGTACACGGATATTTCCAAAGTGTATGTTTCTGCAAGACTCGCATTTTTTGATGACGGAACGTGATGGATACAATACATCTTGTTACCATCAGAGGCGTCGATATTAACTGCGGAGATGTATGCATTCAAAAAAAATGGTTCAAATGGCTCTGAGCACGTTGGGACTTAACACCTTAGGTCGTCAGTCCCCTAGAACTTAGAACTACTTAAACCTAACTAACCTAAGGACATCACACACATCCATGCCCGAGGCAGGATTCGGACCTGCGATCGTAGCGGTCGCGCGGTTCCAGACTGAAGCGCCTAGAACGGCTCGGCCACACCGGCCGGCAGTTATATGCATTGATCACGTTATTAATCACACAGTCGACTTAACACATCGATAAGTTCCAAAAATATACTGACTCCAGGAGTGTCCTACAATCTCTTCCAAAGGCTGCCGAAGGAAAAATTGTTTATTCCAAGGCGCAATATATATAGACAATTCGATATTGCAGTGCCTGTGTTGTTAAGAAGAACGATGTAATGTTGCCGGCCGGTGTGGCCGTGCGGTTCTAGGCGCTTCAGTCTGGAACCGCGTGACCGCTATGGTCGCAGGTTCGAATCCTGCCTCGGGCATGGATGTGTATGATGTCCTTAGGTCAGTTAGGTTTAAGTAGTTCTAAGTTCTAGTGGACTGATGACCTCGGATGTTAAGTCCCATAGTGCTCAGAGCCATTTGAACCATTTTTGATGTAATGTTCCTTCGGACATCCATACACTACGGCGGCTACAGTCGTTATGAAATACAGTGAAGCGACAAATAAACTGGTATACGCATGCGTATTCAAATATAGAGATATGTAAACAGGCAGAATACACTGCTGCATTCTGCAATGCCTATATAAAATGACAAGTGTCTGGCGCAGTTGTTAGACCGGTTACTGTTGCTTCAATGGCAGCGTATCAAGATTATGTGAGTTTGAACGTGGTGTTATAGTCGGTGTACGAGCGATGGGACACAGCGTCTCCGAGGTAGAGATGAAATGGGGATTTTCCCGTACGACCATTTCACGAGTGTCCCGTGAATGTCAGAAATCCGGTAAAACATCAGATCTCTGACATCACTGCGGCCGAAAAAAGATCCTGCAAGAACGGGACCAAAAAGGACTGAAGAGAATCGTTCAACGTGACAGAAGTGCGACCCCCCAGGAAATTGCTGCGATTTCAATGCTGGGCTATCAACAAGTGTCAGTGTGCAAACCATTCAACGAGACATCATCGATGTACCCTTGATGACTGCACGACACAAAGCCTTACGCCTCGCCTGTGCCCGTCAACATCGACACTGTACTGTTGATGACTGCAAACATGTTGGCTGGTCGAACGAGTCTCGTTTCAAAATGTAGCGAGCGAATGGACGTGTACGGATATGGAGACCTCATGAATCCATGGACTATGCATGTCAGCAGGTGACTGTTCAAGCTGGTGGAGGCTCTGTAATGGTGTGGGGCGTGCGCAGTTGGAGTGATGTGGGACCACTCATCCGGCAAGTTTCGACTCTGACAGGTGACACGTGCGTAAGCATCATGTCTGATCACCTGCATCCATTCGTGTTCATTGTGGATTCCGACGGACTTGAGCAATTCCAGCAGGACAATGAGACACCCCTCACGTCCAGAACTGCCACAGAGTGGCTCCAGGAACACTCTTCTGAGTTTAAACAATGCCGCTGGCCACCAGACCCCCCGACCTGAACATTATTGACCATATGTGGGATGCTTGCAACGTGCTGTTCAGTAGAGATCTCTATCACCCTCGTACTCTTACGGATTTAGGGACAGCCCCGCAGGATTCATGCTGTCAGTTCCTTCCAGTATTACTTCAGGCATTAGTCGAGTCCATGCCACGTCGTGTTGCGACACTTCTACGTGCTCGTATGGGCCCTAGACGTTATTAGGCAGGTGTGCCAGTTTCTTTGGCTCTTCAGTGTATGTGCAGTTGCAAATACGAAAAACCATTAGCTGTATAAAGGAATGAAGATAGTGAAAATTTGTGCCGGACCAGGACACGAACCGAAATCTTTCGCTTTACGTGAGCAACAATTTTGGCTATTAGTGTATAACTCACGGCCACACCCAAACTTCCATATGTCACCATTTCTCCGTCACAACGTGTACTCGTACACACATTATGTAATTCCCGTACAGAGGAAGATATTTTAATTGAAAGTCGCTGCACAGTACTGGCGGACAAATACGATATTCCAAGTGCCTGTGTTGTTCAGAAATACGAAGCAACGAAGAAAAGGCACAGGCGTTTGAAATAGTGAAATTTATTCCCAGTTGCAGAACTGGACAACCATCAACATTGGAACGACAATGAAATCTGTGCCGGATCGGGAGTCAAACTTGGATTTCCCGTTTATCACGAGCGGCTCACTTTATTATTATGCTATCCGATAACACTCCACGGCCAGACCCAATCTTCCGTATGTCGTCAAATATGAGTATACAATCTTCACTTGCACAGTCATTATGTGCGGTTCTGTGCAGGGGAGACATTTTAATTGGAAGCCGCTTGCCCGATGTCGGCGAATAAATACTATAGTGCTGCGCCTGTGTTGTATGCATGCATGTCCGGCGCTGCAATACGGTATTCATTACCCGATATCAGGCAGCGACTTCCAATTAAAATATCCTCCCCTGTACATTACGTAACGCGTGTACGAGTACAGGTTGTGACGCAAGAACGACGGCTTATGGAACTTTGGGTCTGGCCATTAGTAGTGCACGGATGATAGGGTGCTTTTAAAGTGAGCGCTCGCGTAAAGCGGGCAGTGCGGATTGGAGTCCCGGTCCGGCACGCATTTTCATTGTCGTCATTACCTTACACAACTAATGGTTGTTCTCATGTACACTGAAGTGCCAATGAAACTAGTGCAGCTGCCTAATATCGCGTAGGGCCCCCACGAGCACGCAGAAGTGCCGTAACACGACGTGGGATGGACTCGACTATCATCAGAAGCGATTCTAGAGGAAACTGACAGCGTGAATCCTACAGGGCTGTCCATAAATCCGCAAGAGTACCAGGGGTGGAGATCTCTTCTGAACAGCACGTTGCAAGGCATCCCAGATATGCACAATCATGTTCGTGTCTGGCTAGTTTGGTCGCCAGTGGAACTGTTGAAATTCAGAAGAGAGTGCCTGGAGACACTCTGTATCAATTCTGGACGTGTAGGGTGTCGCACTGTCCTGCTGTAACTGTCCAAGTCCACCAGAATGCACAATGGACATGAATGGATGCAGCTGATCAGACAGGATGCTTACGTACGTGTCACCTGTCAGAGTCGTACCTAGACGTATCAGGGGTCCCATATCACTCCAACTGCACACGCCTCACGCCAATACAGAGCTCCACCAGCTTGAACAGTCCCCTGCTGACGTGCAATACACGTCCATCCACTCGACACAATTTGAAACGAGACTCGTTCGACCAGCCAACATGTTTCCAGTCATCGACAGTACAATGTCGACATTGAGGGCCCAAGGCGAGGCGTAAAACTTTGTGTCGAAAAGTCATCAAGGGTACACGAGTGGGCCTTCGGCTCCGAAAGCCCAGATCGATGATGTAACGTTGAATGGTTCGCACATTGACACTTGTTGATGGCCCAGCATTGAAATCTACAGCAATTTACGGAAGGGTTGCACCTCTGTCGCGTTGAATGATTCTTTCCTCGTTAATCCCGTTGTTGCAGGATCTTTTTCCGGCCGCAGTGATGTCGAAGATTTGATGTTTTACCGGATTCATGATATTCACGGTACACTCGTGAAACTGTCGTACGGGAAAATTCCCTCTTCATCGCTATCTCGGAGATGCTGTGTCCCATTGCTCGAGCGCCGTCTATAGCACCACGTTCAAACTCACTTGAATGTTGATAACCCG